>NC_079173.1:19139217-19394217 GCF_947568905.1 Ostrea edulis | reverse complement strand
TACTCACGACCAATTTCTCTTCTTTCTGACGATTCTCGTCATTTCACTAAGTATACATTTTACACCTTTTGTAATATGAAGTTGATTCTGGTGACTAAAGAGATTTGAATGAGATTTTTTGCAACTAATTGGATTTTGATATCGAAAGATCAATACAGACACTAACAGACTATCTATTCCATTTAACCATGAAGCGAAAATAAGGGACGACTGTTTATAACATTTTTCCTCATTAATTCAAATCAATATAATTGCATTTCATGTACAATGTATTTGGCTTTTTATCAGGGTCCATAAATTGCCTTGCATAGTAATTTCCCTCTAAATATGACATGGATTTATATGAGAGCAAAGGATTTCGAAAAGTTTTATTGTCTTTTCTTCAAAGAAATGCAAAATATTCAACAGCCCTACATTGATAAATCTTTATTCTTTTAGCGACTTCCGCCTTCCGAGAAGACAGTTTTGTGTCTTTAAAAAAAGGGATTGGGAATTGCCTCCACAGATAAATGTGAAAATTATTATAATAAAACAAATTTTCTAAATGTGATCAATTGCTACATAGCCTAATTTTGATGCTTTCCTTTCATGTTTAACAATTTTTCGGGGGGAAGGTCTCAGAGAATTGACACGATATGTAAACGTCCGTGCATGAAAAAATCTTTATTCGTGCAACTTCCGACATTTTTTGCATCTCTAGAAAAGAAAGGATTGAGGGTCTCGCCTCCAAGGACAATGATGTGAAATTTATCAAACTAAAACATATGACGAACGACTTAATTTAGAGGCGCTCCTTATAAGTTCATCTTATTTATCAGAATCTGGATTTCTGTGATTTTCATCACGTCCCAGATTAAGGTGTAACGCTCTCCTGAAGTACAATAAAGTGCATTGATATCAATTACACTATGAATGGATCGTTCAATCCTTTCTTCTATTTCCATCGAGACGATCGGGGTGAAATAAATTTGAAATGAATTTAGGTTTATAAAATTACTAAGCGCGTTATATGTTACTCGGGAGACAATCCTAAACTCTGAAATATAAATCAGCATGCCTGTTTGTGTCGACTTCCCCTCCATTTTACTTTCATAAACATCCAAAACTGATCGCAAATTTCACTCATTCCTATTCCTGTGAGAAACAGAAAAGGATTTGTTTTTCGAATTTGACGCGACTATAAAAGGATATTTAAAGCTTACGATTAAGGGTTACGTTGTAACCGAGTATGGACAATCTCACGTGAAAGGCGAAGATACCGAACAGTGATCAATCTCATCACTCGTATAAACAATACAAAACAGAGTGGGGCAAACATATTCGTATTTTCCCCTTCATGAAGAACAGAGGTAGGGCATTTAAAATAGGCGTTGCAGGAAATTAGTTAAAACTATCATGTAATTTTAACTTCTTCCCCGAATTGCAACATTTTCCTTCTGTGGTTTATTGTTGCGATTACTGTTTTCTGGTGCAGTAGAATATCGTTTTCTAGTACAAGATCTCCACATCTATAGATGTTAGCGTTGTCAGCAAGAAAATGGTTTTATTACTAAAAACAAATCATGGACACATGGTGCACATATCATTCACTGTATATGAATTATGTCAGGAATCCATCCTTAAACGAGTCTTGATGAACAATCACAAAGTTAAACACTACCCCGGGGTTTTGAATAACTCTCCAAATAAAAATTTAAGAAGGAAAACATCTCGAGTCTGTAAAAACTGCTGCTAGAATGGTAACATTTCCTGCAGGACATCATTATCACTAAATCTTTACATGAAACTCTTTCCTCAATGTTTTGTACTTTCCACTGCAATTCTAGAAATTTTGGATAACCACGCATAACAAGCGATTATAACGGCACATTTTTATGTACAGTGTTTTTCTAACTCAGCTTCAATTTTTACAATGTTATTGTTATGAATAAGAGAGAAAACACCGATCTAGTTCCCGGTATGTAACCTTCAAATAATACTAAATAAATGCAGGTTAGAATATATCGCCGTACGTATGTTTCTTGTCATGGCCTCAAACTTAAGTCATAACAATAGGCAGTGATTGCTCCGTCACTAAACCCTCGGCATTTAGAAGTGAGAATCATGGGTCTTTCGGACATGATCTTAAAAACGGTTCCGTGTCGCGGCAGACGTTTGCACGATAATGAACCCTTGTTACTAAGGCCATGAGCTCCATGAATAGGTATTCTGTGGTAGTTCACCTACAGCTAGTGACGTCTCAATATGAGTGAAAAATTCTCGAAGGGACGTAAAATAATCAATCAACCTTGCACAAATTCGTCCAAACAATCCTCATTCCGTATTTGTTTCAACTATCTTCTTCTCTTTATACACTTGCTACCCCCTCGCAACAGTGGAATGTAAACTGATACGCAATTATTTTTATTCTCCATTTAAAATTTTGCGCAGTCTGGTCCGATGCACTATTTAACGTTATAATGACCAGAGACACTGTGGACCATCGTGACCATGGTGAAAAGATTCAGTAACGCAGGGGTTCCAGATTTTTTAAGCGATCGGTCTATTTATTTTCTCAACAACAAAAAACCCACAACATAATTGAGAGTTTTCTTTGTTTAACACATATCGCACGGAACGCACAGAAGTATTAAGAAACAGAATATGCCCCATACTTTGAATGAAAGTAGTTACTTTTCTCAAACACTCGTGTTTAATATCGAGTACCTAAGAAAATTCGCACGGATGTTTGCTTCATGAGCTGAATTCAAGTTTTGAAATAATTTGAGAAAGAACTATGATAATGTGTCTTAAGAATATAAAAAGACATTCAATTTCTTACTAAATTGGGGTTCATAATAGTCTTTATTTTGACGAAATGCTTGAAAATGAAAATAACACTAGGTGAAAAGATGGAAGATGTAGTGTTACCAAGGTGAAAAGATATCAAAGATTCCCATACGGATTAATATCATCCAGTAAATTCACAATTTTAAGTTTTTCTGTCACAAATAGGGTGAGAAGGTCACAATGTTATAGAGTAAGGTCATCTCACTGTTGAAAAAATAGTGTCACAAGTTTTGTTCTCATACGTGCTGAAGAGGTATGTGTAAGCCTAAACGTCATTTATTAAAATTTAAATGATCGGTGGCATTCATTTCTAATGCCTGGGTTTGGCGAAGGAATAGTAATTAACAATGTTAGACATCTTAGGTTTGAGGTGGTGCCGCTGCATGGGACCTAGTTTCGGTTACCAGACGATCGGCCTCACCACTTCGCTACCGCGGCCGGTATTAACAAATCTAACTGTCAGAGCCGAGCATACTGGCTCACAGCCAAGTAATGATGTGAGTCTTAAGCAGTAGGTCCCATGGGAAATACATTTGTCAGTAATAAACTTTAAAGAAGTCGTATGTTTTGCAACATGAGCATGGTGCAATTACGAATGTCTCGGAAAACGGCCAGATATTACAACTGCTTGTACTTCGCCTGCCTTCAGGGACGTTTTAGAATCCTAGACATCTGCATCAAAGATCTTACCTCTCGGTATACGAGTTGCAATCGAACAGAGAGTTTCAACTCTTATATGAATGATTGTAACATTTGAACTATGCCCCAAGTAATCCTGCCTTTTACGAAGGTTAATATGGTAGAAATATGTCAGTCTTGCAAGGATATTGCGCATGTGTGTCAGTTTTCAGATGATGTGATTGGTTGGAGTATTGTACATGAGAGTAAGAAAAAACATTGGAATATAAGTACCCTATTCACCCCAATATGAACCGAAGTCGCCCTCAAATAAAGCAGAATTCACGAGAAAACGTACTCAAATTTTCATAAATGAGTTGAAATTAGCATGTCTCGCCTCGGATGCATAATTCCGGGGCAATTTCTCACCCATCTCTACAATACTTGTGGCATTTTCTTATTATACTGTCCGTATGTCTGTCTATCGTGTGCCTTGGTTTTTTTTAAGGTCACTCAGGTGACCTATTGCTACTGGTCTGCGTCCGTCATCGTCCGTTTACAATTAACCATCTTTAATTTCTTGATAACTACCATTCCAACTCATTTCCGTTTCAATATGAAGCATCATTGGGACGAGGGAGAAATCAATTGTACATTTCAGGACTCCTGCACCACTGCGGCCATAGTGGCAGGACAAACACTGCTAATAAGTGACACATTTTCAAAAGTATTCTACTAAACAATCGCACATGTGTTAGAAAAACCTGAATACATAGTCATTAGAGCAGGAGAGAATCTCCAAAAAAAATATATATTCATTTTCCCTGGGGTAGAGGTCCTGACTCCTTGGTGGGACCAAACATGACATGAAAAGTGAAGACAACGACCAGTGATCAGTCTCATAAAGTATACAAAATTAAGAGTAGGGCACACACAAACCCCTTAACACAGCAGGAGAGGAAATGCTAGGGGATTCCTTTGATAATCCTGGTATCTGAAAACAAGTTTCAATATATCCCAGGTAAGGCAACAGCTGTCCATTAGCACACTCGATACTGTCAATTTTTACAATTGGTGATTGCATATGTTCAAGATAAGAGTGATTGACGGTGGAAATAGTAGAACCAGTGTCTACCAGTGCTGATGTTTTACTAACACTTAACGTATACTTCTGTAGGCTGACCAAAAAGTCCAGGTCGTACTTTAACCTGACTTACCATCCTGTAATTCATGATTCTATTTAGTTATTGGTTTTCCGCCACACTCAACAATTTTTCAGTTATCTGGTGGCGCGCAGCTTTTATTGGTGGAAGAGAGAACCCAGATACAATGTACCTGGGAAGAGACCATCGACCTACCGAACTGGGAAACTTTCTCACTTACCTGTAAGGCTATTGTCGTTCCCTTGGTATATGCACAGACTTGTTCAAGTTCAAATCTTACCTGCTGTTGTCCATTCTTACTTTACATCTTATTAGCAGATGTCCACTTCGCCAACACTGATAATCTTTCTCAGTATTTTCTTGTGTGCCTTTATTGTACGGTTCTCTACCTCTAATGGGGCGGTCCTTCGGATGAAAACGCAAAACCAGAGGCCCCGTGTATTATAGTTTACTTGGTGTTAGTTGTGGTTCCTTTTTATAGTCCTGTGGGGATCCGGGTTAGAATAGGTCCTCAGTACCCATTCCTTGTCGTAAAAGGCGACCTAATGGGACGATCCTTCCGATGAGACCGCAAAAAAAAAAAAAAAAAACGAGGTTCCGTGTCACAGCAGGTGTGACACGATAAAGATCCCTCCCTGCTAAATGGCCATAAGCGCCGAGCATAGGCCTAACTTTTGCCGCCCATCATCAGCAATGATGACGTTTCCATATGAGTCGAGATGTACGTTAAACAATATACAACCAATCAATCAATCAATCTATGCTGGATTTATCTTTCTTATAATTCTTCTTCATAACTATCAACTATTGTGTGTGCGCGTGTTTTTTGTTTTGTTTTGGGGGCTTGATCATTCCTTTCAGTTCTTGAAGAATTGAATCTTTAGGTTGATAGGTTATACATGTATATGTAGCTTTGGTTCGATATATTCCTGTGAGCTCAAAATAAAAGACACCTCAGAGTCGTCCACTTCTGCTTCATACTTATATATTTTATTGAAAGTAGATACTAACGGCAAACTAACAACTAGACTTTATGATTGACAAATGACAAATGGGATTATTTCAGCTCCATCATCAACTTCCCATATTTATGTAACAATATTCCATTATCACCTGCAAATGGTGTTTATATCTCTCAACTGATTCGATACGCAAGAGCTTGTTCTGCTTATGGTCATTTTTTAATTTGAGGCAGGCTACTGATAAACAAGTTCATGTTGCAGGGGTTTCAACAATCTTGTTCAAAGTCAGCATTACGCAAATTATATTGTCGTTATAACGATCTAGTTTGCCATTACAACCTATCATTGGGTCAAATGCTGTCTGATGTGTTTCATGCGATTGTTGGACCGTTCTTGGGACACTGATTTTGAATACGGATAACTCCGTTCACCTGATCAAGATACATGTATATAGGGCTCACGGCGGGAATGACCGGTCGATAGGGGATGCTTACTCCTCCTAGGCACCTGATCCCACCTCTGGTTTGTCCAGGGGTCCGTGTTTGCCCAACTATCTATTTTGTATTGCTTATAGGAGTTATGAGATTGATCACTGTTCGGTATCTTCACCTTTCAATGTACTTTATAATCTAGCTGTCTGGTGTGTGTCATACCGAATGTTAAGCCGTTCTTGGTACACTTATTTTGACTACGGATAATTCCGTTTACCTGATCACGATATAGGGCTTATGGCGGATGTGACCGGTCGACAAGGGATGCTTACTTCTAGGCACCTGATCCCACCTCTGGTGTGTCCAGGGGTCTGTGTTTGCCCAACTATCTATTTTGTATTGCTTATAGGAGTTATGAGATTGACCACTGTTCGTTATCCTTTACTCTACCCTCCTTGCATTCCTTCCTGCAAATGTGTCCATTACATGCCAGATGTTCACTGCAATGTTGTTGTGAATGTTCATCAGTGCAAGTCCATTTAAAAGCCTATCACTTGTAATTGAGGATCCGGGTTACCCTGCTCAATGGCCATAAGCGCCGAGCATCGGACGAAATTTTGCAGCCCTTAGCCGGCAGTGATGACGTCTACATATGAGTGAAATATTCTCACAAAAAGGACGTTAAACAATACTCAATCAATCAATCATTGGGGATCTTAGATGTGTTTTTACTCATTTCAAAATACGGAATGACCTTTCGCATTCTGCACTGGTTACTGAAATGGTGCAGGAGAGCATGCATATTGAGATAGAATTCTTGGCTGTATGCTTTTAAGCTGATTCGCTGCGCTTAACAATATCCGGCGTAATATTAAGTAGTCCCTCAGCAAACATGTGGCTGGACGAAGAAAATCTGTTTTCTAATTCCACTAACAGGTGATCCAAAACGGTTATGAAGACACTTCTCCGGTAATATTCTCCTGTAGAATCTGCTGGGGTGTTACAGCGTTTTGTCTGTCGAATGCACTGTCCAGGAATCTTTGACTCAACATCAATCCTCGATGTGACATCTACTTGACTTCTTCAAACATGAAGATAACGAACAGTGATCAATCCCATAACTCCTAGAAACAACCAGACTACAGGCTGTTAATATAACATACAGTGTAGATTAGAGTTTTCATACCATGGACAAGGATCCACCACAGATCTAGAGATTAAAAGATTTAGTTAGCAATAATTACGTTTACTATCATTTTGTAAAAAAAAAAATCTTCCATTAAAAACATACACGTAAGGGTACAATCTGCCAGTCAATCCACGGTATCTGACCACAGGGCTCAGTCACAAAAAGCAATGCATCACATGAAAGGTGAAGATAACGAACAGTGATCAATCTCATAACTCTTACAAGCAATACAAAATAGATAGTTGGGCAAACACAGACGCCTGGACACACCAGAGGTGGAATCAGGTGGTAATAATATACTAATTAAATGACAATTTTAGGAGAATCTCTTTTAAAACAAGGATAAACTACAAGTATATCAAATTCCTTTAATATTCAAATACATGTGGGAGGGGTAGGGTCATGCGTTGGATTGAACGCATTTTATGGGAAAAGTGCTACTGCTCACGTAAGCGATGTTGCCCATAGGTTTCTTGTATATCGGTCAGAATCTACAGTTTTATAGTTTAAAGTATTTCACACTATCTGAGTGGATGACGTGGAATATTTAGGTCGTAAAATGAGATCGAAGAAACTTGAATATCATGCACGTGCCCCCATGAATGCTGATTGGTCCTTGTGTTGAAATCATGTCACGTATTAAGGTAGCTCATTACACTAAATATTTATATAATGGCTAGTTAGAACACATCTCATAAAGTATGATTTCACCATCGAAAGAGTGGCACAAGCTCTAAATTATTTTGTACGATTTTTTGTGATTTATCCCGGACTGATAAAAAGGTGCTTTGTTTGCAAATACGATACTCTAGAGTCCAAATGTCGCTGTGATTTGATGCATAATATGAATATCCAAGACAACATGCCTAAACAACTCAGATAGACGTTCTAATTTTTTAAATAAAAAATATTTATGAATATTGAAAACGTCATTTGCTATTATTTTTTAAATCTATGGATTAAATCTTCCAAAAAACATGTCATGAGAAAAAAGATATATCAGAGAAATATATTTTTAAAAGAAATTGAATTGAAATGGTCGTAATTCAGAAATATTACGATTTTTCAAATTTGAACCAAGCCCGATCGGAATTATAAACAAGATGTGTTTCTGAAAGACAAATGCCCCCGATAATGGCCATGCAATTCCAAAGATGGCCAAGGTTACAAGGACATATATCATGGTACCAGTAGAAAGATCTTGTCACAAGAAATGCTCATGTACAATATGAAAGTTCTAATATTTACCATTTAGAAGTTATAACCAATGTCAAGTTTTTAAAAAGTAGGTCAAATGGTTTAGTACCAACGGAAAGGTCTTGTCATAAGGAATAATCGTGTGAAATATCAAAGCTCTAGCTCTTACTGTTCAAAAGTTATTAGCAAGGTTACTTTCTTACAGAATGACAGACATGGCAAAAACAATATGCCCCCCGATCTTCGATCTCGGGGGCATAAGAAGTAGTCATAGAGAACATTGTAATCAGAAAACTACATTCCCGTGACGTAAAATAGTTTACAAATTAAACGAATTTATAAAGGAAACTAATTTCTTGATGAACATTGCATACAATTAGCAACAATATGATTATTTTAGTAATTTCTATCAATTTTGATCGGGATCGGTACTTTTTTTCTCTCGTTTGAATATAGTGATTATATTTTAAATTTGGTCATTTCGTTTCAATTTCATTTTATAATATATATTTTCGAAGTATCTCTTTTCTAACTGACATGTTTTTGACGATTTTATCCGTAGATTAAAAATTATTAACAAATAACGTTTTCAATTTTCATAAATACAGTACGGCCAGCGCGAATCCCGTATTTTCTGCGCTCCCCCCGCGGGTTAGAGCTTAAGTGACACTGCTGTTCGCTTCAAATAAGTGATTTGACTGTTAAACTAACTCTATCACTATTAATTTTGTCAGAACTAAGTCGTTGATACAGGTAAATAGTGACAGTTTCATCACCAATTGCTCGGCACCAGGTGTGAATGTCACGGGTCCTCGAAGATGACCTTAAAAACGGTTGTCCAGTGTTACAGTAGGTGTGGCGGCTGGCGCGCTAAAGAACCCTCACTGCTTAATGGTCGTAAGCGCCGAGCATAGACCTAAATTCGAAGTCCTTCACCGGTCTTGGTGACGAAGACACAATCAATCGAAGGAAGCGACATTTATTATCTGTAACGGTATTAAAAGCACACTGTGCACAGGAATAAATCAAATGACGTAATGTTGAAAGTACATGTACATGTATATGTGTTTTAAATTCATTTTTAAGGATAATGATAAATTCGGGTATCACGAGTTTTGAAGAGAAATAGGTGTATTTAGCAAATTACAGTCGAACTTTGCTATCTAAAATACGAAGGGGCCGAGAAAAAAGAGATACCCGAGGGTTCGGTATATTGAGGTTAAAATGAAGAAAGTTAATAGCGATCAATCCCACAAATTGTATAAAGAATACAAATTAAGAGAAAATTAAGAGAAAGGCAAATGCGAACTTATGGACATACCAAAGTTGGGATCAGGTGCCTAGGAGAATACATAAAGAAAATGTACATGTAGTAGGGATTTCCAATTTACTTCTACATATCCGTGTCGGTATTCGAGATATCTATGTTCGAGATACCGAAATTTATGTGTATATAGAGAGAACAGGTTTGTCTGGTCGTACAAGTTGTCGATGTTGAATGATTTACTATTAAGGAGGAATACCACATCGATATAATGGCTGACTTCCTTTTGAAACATGAATTAAAATATAAATATCACCAATATTTGTATATTCCTTTTAAATCTAACTACCTAGAAGGGTAGTTTAGGTTATCGTGTTGATTGATGATCTGTAGATCGTGGGTTCGAATCTAGCAGGGATTTTAATTTCTTTTTATTTTACTTTCTACTAAAACTGCATTTTTAACTAAATAAAGTAAATTTGAAAGATTTCAAAATATCATTGTACATATCCTCCACTTTCCATCGATATCAGATATTTCCCTGGTGTGTTGTTCATCCTTAAATAGAAGGCGAAAAGTGCTGCGTCGTGGATATGCGCACAGACTCGGACAATCATGTCTATGATGAAAAACAACAGCAGGATCGAGGAATGTATTAGGAAGAAATTGAAGTCGATTTGGAGGAAATTTCTCCATAAATACATGTCATCAACCGAATGTCCGTTATTCCTAATTTCACGGAAATGAGGGTAATGATGGAAACAGTATATAAAGAAAAACGTAACGTTTGTCCGGTGCCGTGTAAAGTTCATCTACATGTCATATTCATAAGTCAAATCTAAAAATAAAGATTCTACTTGACTATGCTATTCAAAACGTTTTAGCAACAGGTCTTCTTGCATGACAAAGATGCTACTTTCTTTTATTCCTTGTAACAATTAGTTTGTTTTACTCTATCTGATTTTAAGATTGGAATACATTGACTGCTAGGGATGGTTTATTGGAAACTGTAAAGGACTAGATATCACAATGCACAGTTAGTTGTGTAGACAAAAAATTAAGACACAATTTCTTTGAATAATCAGAACAGAGCTTTTGTATTGTTGCCACACCAAATAAGCTGTTGAGTTTTAGTATGTGGATGCTGATTGCTGTTTTTATGAAACAACTCAACAATTCCTGCATTCTACATCCTGATGTCTTACCTGTATAAATTATAATTTATTTGCTTTTTTGTGAACATCATCTGAAACGTTCCTCGCAAAAAAGACCCTTATCATATCCAACTTTTTTTTTTTAAGAAAAACGTTATAATTTCAAAACGTGGCGTCATTTTTTCCCCCCTTACTTGTAAAGGAAGGGGTGACGAGTTGGTTGTCATCTTTGATTGAATAATATTTTAACCACAATCCATATTGCTTTTAATATTTTGAGGGATTGTTCTCTATAGTTCACACTTTAGCACTAAAATACTTAAAAGCCTTTTTTTCTAGATTCTTATAGTAACGAAGTTAACCTATGTAGAATATTAAAAATAAGATGCTTACTCCTCTTAGGCACCTGATCCCACCTCTGGTGTGTCCAGGAGTGCGTGTTTGCCCAACTGTCTATTTTGTATTGCTTATAGGAGTTATGAGATTGATCACTGTTCGTCATCTTCACTTTTCATGTCAGATGTGTTTATTGGGCGTTGGACGGTGCATGGTGTAAACTTCTGGTTATATTTCAGACCGTAAAACTGATTTTATTTCTTATTCGTTTACAGTGTCCTTCCTCATATCAATTCCGTTCGCCATGTACCACCAGGAACACACAAACGAAAACAAGCTTTACTGTGTCCCGAACTGGGGCGGACACGGGAACGACAAGCTGGTGTCTCTAATCGTCATCTTCACCACATACGTCAATCCACTGGGCATCATCATCGTCTGCTACACCCAGATTCTGCGCAACCTCTGGACCAGAAATAGCCATTCATATACACCCAGTTTCAAAACAGAGGTGATTTTTCTCAATGTTAAACAGGCATGTAGCTATTTTTATTTTCATTTCCGTGGCTTGTGGTGTTGTGTATAAGCTTCAATGATCTTATTTGAATGCATTACCGAGTGCTTAATTGATTTGAATGCATTACCGAGTGCTTAATTGATTTGAATGCATTACCGAGTGCTTAATTGATTTGAATGCATTACCGAGTGCTTAATTGATTTGAATGCATTACCGAGTGCTTAATTGATTTGAATGCATTACCGAGTGCTTAATTGATGGAAAAGATTGATTAAAATTTTGATTCCCCGTTCATAAACGAATATTCTGTAGCACAACGATTTATTATGATATTCCTAAACTGCATCAGATTTTCATTACATTTTACCCAGAAAAACACCAAAACGTATTCAGTCATTTCCGGTCATTAATCACCTTTAGGTTAGTTCACTATATATGGGTATTAAATGAAAACTTTGTATATCGTGACATCCTTGTACGATGCAATGTTTATGCCCCTGTCATCGAAGATTCGGGAACTTAAGAGTTTTTTGTCTGTCTGCGCACTTATGAATGGGTGGTGATAAGATTCTCATGTTGAACACGTGTATTCCTTGTGACATGACCTTTCTTTTGGTACCAAGATATTTTACTTTTACACATCCACCTTGGAGTTTGACTTACTGTTAATAAACTTTAAATTGGCCACAGTTTTTGGAATGGTTATTAATAGAACTTTTATATTTTAACTTTAAAGTATAAAATTAACTGGAAGGTCATCAGTTGGATCCTCGCTCGTGCCATGGCCTAAACGTAAACATAGGAAGTGATCGCTCCTTCACCAAACGCTCGGCACTTAGAAATAACAATAACGGATATTTTAGAGATCCACAGACGTGGGCACGATAAAGAACCCTCACCACTACGGCCCTGAGCGTAGGTCTAAATTTGTGGTACCTCACCCACAGCTGTTGACGTCTCAGTATGAGTGAAAAATTCTCGACGGGACGTAAAACAAACAACCTTTCTTTTCGTAACCTTGACCTGGGAGTTTGACCTACTTTTGAAGAAAAAAGCTTTGGAATGGTGATATGGCTTCATATTTTACACGTGTATTCTTTCTCGGGCATTACTGTACTGCTATACGGGACGCCAGTGTTTCACAAACACTCTTGTTTTTCATATTTGAATTTCTAACATATACTTGTAATTGATATACTTATAACATATACATGTACATATAACACGAGGTCCATGGGCCTTAACGGTCACCTGAGTTTTCAATCTAATAAAAATTAGATCCTTTGATCCGCTCACGTATATCGCTACACAAGGATCTAACGAAACTGCATACGGAGGTCAAATCTAGTGACCTTTTAATCATGCATATTCATCGATATGTTTACCCAATCGGAGAACTATTCATATTTGCATTTGGTAAACAAAAAGTTCGGTAAAACAACAAATATGACGACTGAATACTGGTGTTCGTTTTAAGTTTTGAAAGATTGCAATATTCAATCGTTAAAGGAAAGATGTGTTGATAGCTGTGCTGAATAATGAAGACTGTATGGCAGTTTTTCCCACCCTCTGCGCGCTGTGGTAAATTAATCACCTGACAAATCACATCAATGTTTTCCTGTAAGTTTTAATTTCAATTTATTTAAGTTTTTGATTTGAGAGTTCTCTTCATTGTCGGTCTCTCTTACAACAAATGAAAATCCATACAAACAACAAATATTTGTCAAACTATACACTCTTTGATGTGTCTGGCACGTTATTATCGGAATACTTCGGCATCTATTAGTAAAATTTCAGTGTTTCGAATGACCCGAGTTTACACCGTCCATTTATTAGCCAATGCGTTGATTGGTTAAACGAAAAGATCACTAGATTTGACCTCCGTATGCGGTTTCGTTCGATCCTTGTGTAGCGATTTACGTGAGCGGATCAAAGGATCTAATTTCAATTAGATTGTATGAGTTTTATACATCGTAGAACATGATAGATTTAATGGTTTGTGCATACTGAACAGTGTGTATCTTGGAGACGTTAGGTTGTTTCTTTCTTCAGATTATAGTCATAAGCAATCTTTGTAACACGTATAAGCAGTTAGTATCTCTCAAATACCAAACGGTGGGTATGTGACCCAGAAAAGTACAAATGCCGCGTTTGAATTGGCTGAGAAGGTGTGGTAAACGCCGATTTACCATTTACCCCTACAGTTTGTCTGAGAACGTGTTAAGTCTTATTATTAGCAAGTGTTTGCCCTACTTTTTATTTTGTATTTTTACAGAAGTTATGAGATTGGTCACTGTTCGTTATCTTAACTTTTCCTTTAATACAGTGTATTTACACCCACTGAATCTTTTCTCTGATATTTCTTTTAACATTGACATTGCATTCATCTTTGACAATGAATACATGTCTGTTGCAAACTAGTTCGATTCAGTTGTTTTTAGCTTCATCTGTCCGCTTACCAAATATGGAGCGTCAGGAACATCAAAGGATGTATTGGCTGCTCCGTTTAAAGTAACAAATGGGTCAACGATATATTTTAGTATACATTCAATCACAACAGGACATTGGGAATTGTAAAATTTTCTTTAACTCTTTCAATACCTACTACCATGTCACAACAGTGCATGTCCCTCTACTCATGCAGTCCCGTGAAAATTCGGGTTAGAATAGGTCCTCCGTACCCCTTGCTTGTTGTAAGAGGTGACTAAATGGGGCGGGCCTTCGGATGAGACCGCAAAAACCGATGCCCCGTATCACAGCAGGTGCGATAAAGATCCCTCCCTGTTCAAATGTCGTACGCGACGAGCATAGGACTAAATTTTGCAGCCCTTCACCGGCAATGGTGACGTATCCATATGAGTGAAGAATTCTTAAGAGGGAGTGAGGGACGTTAAACAATATCACTCAATCGATCGACTCGTGCATTATTACCGCCACATCTCGTATAGTAAGTCTAGTGTACATATCATAATCGGGGTGGGTGGGTGGGGGGTGGTGGACATTTCATGTTTCTGTTTCATTCAGGAATTACCTGTCAATGATTTAAACCACGCCGTGTAAAAGGCTTCACAGTATCACCACCGGAAATATAGGACGTGATAAAACTTTAGAAAGGAAGAGGTAGGACACGGTTCTGTTTCCGGAAAACGATGAGTAATAGACTTACTGGATTGACATTTATCAGACGTCTGAAAATCGTGACATAAACACAATAAAACACTAAAATTCCCGTGCATCCCGGTGTTTTATACAGCTGTGATACATTATAGCTTCAGTCCGGTCATTCTCTGGTGTAAAGTCGTAATATAGACGAGACAGGGCATCCTGCGTGCAAGATATCCCGCTGCATAAAATGTTTTGAATAATGAACTAATCAATTTCGCCACACACATTTATTAAAGGATACACATCTGCTGTATATCTATCTATCTATCTATCTATCTATCTATCTATCTATCTATCTATCTATATATATATATATATATATAAAAGCACAAAAACCCCACAACACCCTACTTTCTTAAAGTGTCGGATCTGAGAAGATACAAGGCCAGTAAAGAAATTTATAAAAGCACTGAAAAGGCCACGACACTGTTGGTTATTTAAAACTCAAATTTTCGACGCAACCCACGTCTTTATCAAGAGACATATATTACATAAACAAATAACACACAAAAACGACAAGTATCGATAAACTACATTGGTGAGAAGAGTGATACACTATTGTACTGAGTGATAAAAATGACTGATAGTCAGTAAACACGCTTTACAACGTAACCACCACCATTTTTATCACTCAGTACAATAGTGTATCACTCTTCTCACCAATGTAGTTTATCGATACTTGTCGTTTTTGTGTGTTATTTGTTTATGTAATATATGTCTCTTGATAAAGACGCGGGTTGCGTCGAAAATTTGAGTTTTAAATAACCAACAGTGTCGTGGCCTTTTCATTGCTTTTATATATATATATATATATATATATATATATATATATATATATATATATATATATATCAGTAGAAAGGTCGTTCGCAAGATGGGGAAGGGCTCTCAATTTTAACGGAACGCAAACGATGAAATTCTTAGATCATAGCTGAAAACAAGGGATATACAGCTTAACAATTAAAAATTTCTAGCTTCTATCTTACTGATATTTCTTTTTTAGGTGTATGATAGTAAAAATAGAACAATGATTTAAAAAAAAAAGAAAATCAAATATTCACATATGCTGAGAACCTCCTGATTTGGTCCAATGATGTATAATCTATAATTTTGTGTACGGTATCACTTCCAAGGTACATATATACATAATGTATGCGACACATGCACATTATTGAGGATTATTATACATGTATGCATATGATATAGAGGGATGTTGCTAAAACGCAAAACGGAACAGAATTTAAGAATTAGAATGATTAATGTAGCTAAGATAACACCAAAAATCAGAAAAAAATGCTTTATTTTGATTAAAATAAAAATTTAAGGAATTTGTTTACAAGCGGTAAAACAATTTTATTTTAAAATTCTGCATCATGAAATGATAAAGTGAAGTTAAACGTTTGTACAAAACGTTTTACAGGAATTTTGAAATTTGGACATTGACAGATCGAGGTGTTGGCGAGCAGCGATACATATGGGTAAAGAATGGAAATAACACACGGGGTTTATCCCCCCCCCGCTGGCAAAACGTCTTTAACACACATTTACACATAATACCGTATATGTGTCTGCTTACCACAGGGGGTGTGGTATGTATATACATGTAGCAACGACAATTCATGATCTCATTAAGTCAGCAAGTTAAGCATCTTGTGTTTAATTTGATTTATTATTTTTTAACTAACAGAGACTTAATGATCACAGCACTCCAATCCTAAATAGCGACGATTCCTGGTAGTTTATTTCTGAACTAAACACGTAGATCAATAATAAGATGACTGTATAATCCCATTCAAGCATAAATTCTATGTTAGCCTTTTAGCTTTTTCATATATTAAGAAATAGATATGTTAATTCCTACTATCAATCGTAAACTTCACCTTAGTTTTTATTGGTTCTGTTTCAATCTTTCTTTCCCGCTGTATCTCTTCGTGTTCAACACTAATCCGCAGGATATCGGTAAATGTACGAACTTTCAAATAAATTCATCCCAAATGAGGCAAACCTTTTATACACAGGGGTAGTGGACTTTAAAATTTGACGTGATACATAAATGTGTATTATACCAGGTGTAGAACTAAATTCAAATTCAAATCCAATTATCTTACAAACATCTAGTTCGATTAAAAGCAAGTTCGATTTGAAAAGGTTATGTTTGAGGAAAGTCGTTGAAAAATTATTTCATCTTTTACAATGTTGCTTTCGTGGGGGTGGGGGGGGGGGGTATTCATTGGATAAGCTCATAAAAGCAGCCAGAATAGAGTAACAAAATTGAAAGGGGTTAAATTGTAATTCAAGTCTTTTTTGGTATGTTCATTTTATTTTTTTCTTTATTTGTGAAACAACATACTGTCACAACCTGGAAGGGGGGGGGGGGGCATAAAGCCGGGAAAAAGGATGGTACCCACAGATGCTTGCTTAATATTTTTCATGGTAAGTTAATGGGTTTAAAATACATATGCATTAATATGAAGTATATGAAACGGTGGATTCTATGGATGACTTCTCGTTCTCTCTGTAATTTTTGCTTCCCTTCATGATAGACCTTTTGATTTTACAAAAAGCTGACTTCCTCATAACATTATTGCATACAATATTTTTCGTTCCTTTCCATTTTCCATTCCTCGTTTTAACAACATCCGATATAGAGGTGACGAAGATACTCTTACGAGGCAGCATTTTACTAGAATACCTGATTTTCAGATTTGTTGATTGTATGCTGTTTAACGTCCCTCTCAAGAATCTTTCACTCATATGGAGACGTCATCACTACCGGTGAAGAGCTGCAAAATTTAGGCCTATGCTCGGCGTTTAAAGGCCTTTGAGAAGAAAGGGATCTTTATCGTGCCACACTTGCTGCGACACGGGACCTCGGTTTTTGCGGTCTCATCCGAAGGACCGCCTCATTTAGTCGCCTCTTACGACAAGCAATGGGGTACTGAGGACCTGTTCTATCCCGGATCCCCACGGGACTCAGATTTGTGAATAATACATACTCATCAACCTTCACGGGAAATTATGTAATATTTAATTACTAGTATCAAATTTGGTTAAGTGTATGCAGATGTTGGAAATTTTAAGACTTGGACTCAAACTTCTAAACAACATTTACATGCACAATATACTTTCATGCTACTTTTAAAGGAACTTCATTAGATGCATGCGTGCAGTAGAAATCAATGTGTGAAGGTATGCATGGTTGTGAATGACGTTGCATTAAATAATAAAACCAGAGCTTCTTATCTGTTGATTTGAAAATTCGGTGGTTCTGAACTTTTGGCCTACTGATAAATTCAACAATTATTTGCATGCATATTAGACATACATGTATATATCAATTAAAAACTATAAGAACAAAGATAAAATATTTGACAGCATTTGAAATCCAGTTAAAAAGCAGTTGAAGAAAATAGTACTAGCTATAGATTATTATAAAGACTATTGAAAAAGTATCTAAATTCACAGAAAACTCCAAACTATACTTATACAGTAAACTAAAACACAACACGAACTTGGAAGAGTACCTTATGCTGGAAATAGTTTTAAGAATAGACAATTGTTAACTAAATTTCGAACAAGTGACCACTGCCTTCTGATAGAAACTGGTAGACATAAGAAAATACCTCGACAACAAAGATTATGCACTTTATGTGATGCTATTGATGATGAATTTTATTTCATTTTACAATGTAATATAAATATACAGCCAAGGAATACACTTATGAAAACCGTGTTAGATCATCGTTTCACGTTTCTTCTTAAATCACCTATACAGAAACTTAAATATATACTTAGCCCAACATTCAAAGTTATATCCGCGGTTTGTACTTTATAAAATAATCACTAGAATTAAGAAATAAAAGTTCCGCGTCGGTTTAATAAATGAGTAAATTCCTTACATCTATTGCATATTATATGCATGTGTATGTATATATATGTATGTGTGCAAGCACATGTAATATGTGCATATACATGTATATTATCTGAATTTTCATTGTTCCTAATTTGTTTATTTGTTTGTTTGACC
This sequence comes from Ostrea edulis, assembly GCF_947568905.1. Lineage (NCBI taxonomy): Eukaryota > Metazoa > Mollusca > Bivalvia > Ostreida > Ostreidae > Ostrea > Ostrea edulis. The sequence goes on along the minus strand of NC_079173.1, from coordinate 19,375,365 downwards.
CATATGGGTGTGTTCCATGCGCGGATCTAGAGGGGGAGGGGTTCCGGACCCCCCCACCCCCCCCCCCCCTGGAATTTGCAAAGATAAAAAAAATTACAATATAACGATTTATAAGAAAAATGAGTTATATCACGGGTTCGATTTTGTGAAAAGGTTCGACCCCCCCCCCTCCTGGAAAAAAAATTCTGGATCCGCGCCTGTGTTCTGCGATAAAGTACACTATTCAAGTGGGCGTATTTGAATTGTTTCTCATCTCACGTGTAACTAATTAAATACTTGTTTCAAAAACACACAGATTTGTCTAATTTTGACATTAACATTCGAAATTTTATGAAGTAACCATATGCATAGCATGGAATCAAATATTGTGAAAATAAAAATCGCCGCAGTTAGTAACGTGCATACAATTGCATCAATTTTCTTTGAAACAGAATCACTATATACTAATGGATTAGCTTGTATACAGATGTATGCAATATAGGTCCATGATAGAATAGTTTAAAGACTGAAGTAGAAATTATATGAATAATTTGCGCAATTTATTATTTACAATGCACTTTGATCTTTGTTTCTATGCAACGAAACTGAGCCGCATTCTGCGACCTGACTCATTTTGTTGTGTTTTTATGCCCCCGAGATCGTAAAGGTGTAAAATAATGTACTAAGTTTTATTTTCTCACCTAAATATGGGGATATTTCCTTTGCTTTTGAATGTTGGATTATCAAGAACATTCAATTTTAGTTCATTTACGGGTGTTTTGGTTGCAGACAAATGAGCATATACATTTTTTTTTTTACAGTGATTTACTTGATTCCGAAATTTGTTTTTTGAATACGATATGTGTATGTACTGTCTATCAAATAAAGTCTTGATTTAAACTAAAGCGAAATACGCCAGCTGCCAAGTGAGTTTGGTAATGATCATGAAATAGTTTACAGATCCCGAATGTAGTCAGCTATTATACACTGTTATGCTGACCGAGAATCCCGAATGTAGTCACTTATTGTACACTGTAATGCTGACCGAGAATCCCGAATGTAGTCAGCTATTACGCATTGCAATACTGAGCGAGCGTCTTGAATGTAGTCAGCTATTGTACATTGTGAAACTGACCGAGAATCCCGAATGTAGTCAGCCATTATACGCTGTTATGCTGACCGAGAATTCGGAGTGTAGTCAGCTATTGTACACTGTTATTCTAACCGAGGATGAATTGGTAAAAGCGATATCAGTCTCTGGGATAGCATAAACTACCGCGATGCCTTAGGACCATGGGCTACCTAAACAATACGTCAAATACTTTTCTTCAGTCAAATAAACTTTGAATTAAAAGAAGATTGCAAAATGTATTCCAAATTCTTTTATACCCCCCCCCCCCACAACTTTGTTGTGGAGGTATACTGGGATCGGGTTGTCTGTCTGTCCGTCCGTCTGTAGACGCAATGGTTTCAGGGCCCTAAAGCGTTATCCTTTCCACCTACAGTCATCATATCATACATATGGACTACCCATGGGACGAAGATGTTCCCTATCGATTTTGGAGTCCAAAGGTCAAGTGCACTGGACATCGAGGTAGCAATATGGTTTCCGGGTTCTAAAGCGGTATCCTTTCTACATACAGTCACCATATCATACATATGGAGTATTCATGGAACGAAGATGTTCCTTATCGATTTTGTGGTCAAAAGGTCAAGCGCACTCCAAGAGAAGAGACTACCCAATGTTTTGTCATGCCCTTTCTTTTTTACAATCAGGAAATATAATTTATACCTATTAAGGAAGTTAGCTCCTGACAACGTACAGTGATCAATCTCATAACTCCTATAAGCAATACAAAATAAATAGTTGGGCAAACACGGACCCCTGGACACACCAGAGGTGGGATCAGGTGTCTAGGAGGAGTAAGCATCCCCTGTCGACCGGTCACACCCGCCGTGACCATCTGATTTGGGAGAAGTATTTCAGAACATATACTCATTCTCTGTTTTTAGCAAACATAACTGATGATTATTGTCTTTTAGTAGGATAATTTACTGATGTAAAATTTTCAATGTATATATTGGTGGTACAATAGTTACTATTTCTTTACAGATTTTATTGTAGTCTATGGAAGCGTATAAGTGTCACATAGATACATTTTTATTTTTCATCTTCCACACTTCAATCTGTAAAATTTACACTTTAATCTATCAAATATAAACATATACCATTTAATCTGTAAAGTTTTCATTTTCATCTTTAAAATTTACACGTTGATCTGTAAATGTTACACTTCAATCATAAGTAATAGTTATTGCCCTTTTACAAAATTTACAGAAACAATAACGATAGTATGTCCTCCAGACTCCGGTCGCGGTAGTTCAGTAGTAGAGCGTCGGCTTCGTAACCGGGAGTTCGCGAGTTCGAGCCCTGTTCATGCTATGAGCGTCTCCAACCTAAGACGTAAATATAGATATAGTGATTGCCCCTTCGCCAATTTAAACACCAGGCATTTCGAAGTGAGAATCACAGGTCTGTCGGATATTACCTTAGATAATTATGGAGTTTGTGTGTGGCAACATGCATTGGCACGATAAAGAACCCTCATTGCTAGGGACTTCAACGCTGAGCATACATGTACATGTACGTCTATTTGTAGTACTAACCTATATCTGGTGACGTCTCAATCTGAGTTTTAAAAAATTCAATGGGATGTTGAAAACAAATAAATAACGAACCAGACTTCGTTGATGGTGGCATGAATATATCATAACTGAATTTGAAAATATCATTAATTGATTAATTAAAGTATAGATTAAAGTGTAAATTTTACAGATTAATGTGTGGAGTATAAACAGTAAACAAGATGTGTTTGTGAGACACAAATGCCCCCAATAATGGTCAATGTCACAAGGACAGATATCTTGGTATCAGTAGAAAGATCTTGTCACAAGAAATGCTCATGTGCAATATGAAAGCTCTAATATTTACCATTTAGAAGTTATGACCAATGTCAATTTTTTTAAAACTAGGTCAAACTTTAAGGTCAGGGTCACAGGGTCAAAAACATTAGTACCCACGGAAAGATCTTGTCACAAGGAATACTCTTGTGAAAAATCAAAACTCAAGCACTTACTGTTCAAAAGTTAGAAGCAAGTTTAAAGTTTCAGACAGAATGACAGACAGGACAAAAACAATACCCCCCTCCCGATCTTCGATCTCGGGGGCATAAAAAGTGTCTATGTGGCACTAATATGCTTTCGTAGTAGTGTGTGTTTGCGAGTTTCTCGGAATGCACTTGCGCAAATAGCATTGTTAACACGATACGGGTGTTACACACAAACATGTAAACCGAATAAGACGGGTGGACCAGTCTTTAGATACTGTAACTCTCAATTCCACAATAATCACTCCAGCAATTGGTTTTCACGAGAGTCCGTTTGCTTAGCATGTTTTTTTTTAAAGTTGAATTTGCGAAATTTTGTTTCACTGAAAAATGATTGAGTACTTTCATATTCGTGTGTGCGTGCTTGTTAAGAGACAGCTTTTCTTTTATTTTGAATATCATTTGTGATATATCCTTAAATGTACCATTTCTTTACAGCAGGTAATATATATGATGATTTTGCAACCTTTAACTAAAATCCAGTGTTCATATTTGTTTACAGGAGGATTTCAATAGCAGCGCGCCATTGTCAACAAGATCGCAATCGAGGCGCAGAAGCAAGGTTACCCGGATGGTGTTTATTGTGGTTCTACTGTTCGCAATATGTTGGCTTCCGGTTCATGTGTTTCAATTGATCCGTATATTTGACCCTGGCTACCCTAAAACAAAATCAGTGTACGTGCTTAAAATGATCAGTCACACCCTGTCATACGCGAACTCCATTGTCAACCCTTTTGTGTATGCTTTCCTTAATGACGGATTCCGGAAGGCTTTTCGACGAACATTTCCGTACGTCAGCAGTTACTGCCCTTGTGCTCAAATCTCCATGGAGAGAAACAGCCATGCTTCAGACATGGTCGACAGATGTATTCAAACACGGGTAGGCGAGTGTCAAGACGAAAATGGCAACGGCGGAACCGAGATTGTCTCCATGTCTCACGTGTCAGATCACAAAAATTCTATCCCCATGGTCCTGTTATCCAAGCCACTTCATTCTGACATAGAAGAGAAAAGCGGAAGTGAGCAGGAAACCTAAAATAAATCCAAATGCAGAAATATTAGTGATGTGACAAACATGACAAGTGTTACTCGTTTTCGCTTTTAGTTAAGGACACTTAAAAAAATCCATGCATGGAATGATTTAATTTGGTTGTAATAATTACAAATATGAAATTTCTGGGGGGGGGGGGGGGGGGGGGGAGGGGGGAGGGGGGGGGGGCTCGTAAATGTTCTATGATGTTCAAAAGTTGAAATATATAATCTGTTTCTAAACATGTACAATCCCCCCCCACTCTTTTGGACTTAATTGAGAAATAATGGGAATAAACGCATTCCATACAGTCAATTGTCATCATTTTACTTATAAGAACATAAATCTAGTTCTCATTTTCATTTATTTTTTATAAGAAAAAAATTGTTTTGCTTTGTTTTATAGAAAGGCACTAACTGCATAATTCTTTCCAAATGGCAAAATCCTAATGTCAGTGCAAAATGAAAGCGAACACTAAATGTTAAAATAAATATAGAGCAGAGGTTACAAGAATACGTTTACATGACTTCAAAGGGGGTCAGTCATTTCTAGATAAGCGAAATTACGCAGGGATTGGAAAGCAAGTTTGAAATAAAACATTGAGAAATTAATGACCACTTGCAATATTTCTAAGACGTTGTTCTGAATGGCTGATATTAGGTGTAATATATCGTTTATGTCCGAATATTAATAATAATATTATACATCGTACAGAATGTAGTATTTATTAGTTTATCTATATTGTATTTTTCATGGATTCATTAAAGGGACATTAGCAGTGAAAGTGATGGCAACTAATTATTTTTCTCAAAATCTCTCAATGGCATATGAATTTATATTAATGTCTTATAACAACATTTACTTTGTACAAAAACAGGAGAAACCTAATAAAACTACGATAACCGCTTTTAATGTGAAGAAATGTATACATGTAAGGAAGAGTTATTGTTTTGCAAGACAATGATTATTTAATCACCAAAATCACATATTCATGTGCCTGCTTTAAGGTTTGAAAAGTTTAAAAGAATCAAATACTGATGTTATCACTGAAATTTATAATATAGAGTAATTTTTTGTGACAAAATTACAGATAATGCCCCGTTAAGTTATCATTTCAGTGTTTCATTTATTTATTTGTGTGTGTGTGTGGGGTGGGGGGGGGGGGTGGGGGGGGGGGTCGTCATCTCATTTTAAATGTGTAAAAGCATCTTCGCTAGTCAAGGGTTTTCGGTCCACTTCGTTCCCCAGTTTATGGCGGAGTAGTGGACCGAAAATCCTTGGCTAGCGAAGGTGGTGTAAAAGCTACATTTATTCTTCATAATTTATTCCCTGATCATATTTAAGTATGACCAGTCGACAGAGGATATTTACTCCTCCTAGGCACCAGGTCCTACCTCTGGTGTGCCCAGTGTGCCCAGGGTGTGCCCAGGGGGTCCGTGTTTGCCCAACTATCTATTTTGTATTGCTTATAGGAGTTATGAGATTGACCACTGTTCGTTATCTTCGCCTTTCATTTTAAAAGTATTGCCTCCAAGAAATGGATGTGATGTCAGCCATCCCTGGTCCTGAAATGTAAAGATGTTGAAAATGTAAAATCGAATACCAACCAAGCCTTTTCTTTCTGAAATGAGTCCCAATCTCTACCCAGAGTTATCGTTCCTTACACTCATATAATTATATTGTAAGTGAGAGCAAGGAACGACAACTCTGGGTAGAGATTGAATAAGTCCTAGTTTTGAATACGACGTCACAAGTTGGACATATTTTACACTTTCCCTGGAAATTTCCAGTTAACTTATCAGACACACAAACGCTTGAAAACCAGTCATCTAGACCGTCATTCGTCGCCCAAAGCAAATTTCTCGTATTTGCAAATGTACCTTAGAAATATGAAATGAAATAAATTCCATGGTGGGCAATTCATGTTGCCTATATATACACTTTTTGAAGACAAATAGAATTGATAAAAGAAATTATAATACACGTGTTATTTTGTACATTTTCATAATTCTTTACTTGGAATGTTATTAATTTTGCATATTTCACATATTTAACAATTCCTAATTCTTTATGTGATCTGAAATCACGGTCAAAGTAGGACCAAATTTGTAACTCGTTAAGAAGTAACATTAAGGCAATAAGCTGTCATTTCGGAAGGTTTTGATGTAAAATTGTGATTTACTACGTTGTATTTTAATTACAGAAAAAATAGGGTTAATAAACTTTTTCTATTTACATCTTTGTTTGAAAATATTTTCAGAGGCCCAAAATGAAGCAAAGTTACATTATTGTCTTCTCGAACTAAGATTGATTTCTAAACAATATTATGTATTCATTCGAACCGAAATCTTTATTTTGATAAAATCTTAAACATAGTTTTAATTCTATTAATGATTATGATTAAAGTTACAAACAGCAGTCTTTTTGTTACAAAAGTTACAAATAGCACATTTTTACAAGAAATAAAATATCGAGATTTAGAGCTAATATTGCTTCAAAAGATAACGTTTTGAATTTTTAAGAAAATCTTCATGCAAAATTTTGGGTCCAATGATCCAGACGCGTTATATAAACATTTATACATGCCAAATTTATTATTTATTAAATAAATTTAGAATTATTTGAATTAATCCTAAATTTAATACGAAATAGGAATTAATGTCTAGGGGCATAAAGATCCAGTATTGACGATGCATTAGAAAAATATGAACAGTTAAGTCATGGAGATTTGCAGGTGGGTTTTTTTTTTTTATTATTATTTAAAAATCTACCCGACACAAAATGTGGCCATGGTCCGTTCTAAAACCGTTCTGATTTTAAAAAATCAACAGGATGGCGGCGGTTGATAAATACATGTATATAGCATATTTGGGTCAATAAAACAAGTATTGACCTATTGCTCGGATAGTGTTTTGGGTGTTTGTGCAGAAAAACTGTGTAGTGAATTTTCTTTCTTAGAAATCAATGTATCTCAGTAAACGATTTCTCAAATTTCAAAATGCGATTTAAATTACATATATTAGTACTATCTGGATTATTTTCAGAGATGAGAAATTCTTCTTTTCACGTGTACTGTTTATCAAAACATACTCAGATTTTTAAAAGAAAGTTACCTGTACTGGGTAGATGTATTTAATATATGTATTTTATGGTTAATGCTATAAAATCTCTACCATTACTTGTACATGTGTGTCAAATAGAACAAGCTGGAAGAGAGAAATTCAAAGCTTTGAATCACTGTACTTTGGTGCTAATATTACATACAGATGGACAGTTTTCAACAACTGAAATTTTCTTACGCCTGTTACATCATACCTTTTAAGCATTGAACGGTATTTCCAAGAATCATGCGAGGAAGAGGTGGAGGGAAATCGGGGTTTTAAAAAATAACGCAGGTGTTCTCATATAAATTCAGTTTTGTGTTCCGAGGTCAGTACCACCGGAAGTTGGTCTATTTAAATCAAAATAATGCAGATTAGATAAGGGCGGGGGAGTGGGGGGGGGGGGGGGGGGGATTGCAAAATTGTGATACCGGCTTGCTCGTTAAATCTACGATAATACTGTAAACATTTATTCTAAAACTCATCACAGGTACCACAATAGAAATAATTTTCATGATTCTTGGAAAACCTGCTGCCATTAAATTGTTGTTCTGTATATTACTAGTATTTTCATAGTTTTGACAGATGTATAAAGATGCCATAATAATGCATAATATCATGATACTGTTATTAGAAGTCAAGTGGAGGTGAAACTTACTGTTAATCATAGTTTTGTTTTGTTTTGTTTTTTGTTTTAATGTATTTCCCTTGCGAGACTATCGTAAATGTTATCGTAATTATGGACAATGGAGAGCTTGATGAAAGTAAAAATATTGAAGTAATAAATGTGTAGTTTTGAGTTATGATCATTGATGTAAGCTCCACTGACGCACGCATTATCAGGTAATGGACGTCAGAGTTTGATAGCCAGAAAGCTATTGTCTGAACAATTTATCTGTTCTTAAGAGCATGATTATAAACGTTTATTAAGCAAGTCTCGCGATACCTCATAGTTATTTCCCTTAAGGAGCTCTTGTATTTGGTAGGGCGCGAAAAGCATTTCTTATACACGCGGGCATTTTCTCACCAGAGGCTGCGTTGTGGAATTGGAGCACCAAACCCCCGGATGCCTAACTCGGACGAGATAATGTCTGTGTTGCATGATTGGCTAATATCAAGAGTGAAATTATTTGGAATTGAAAGAAATATTATAGAAGTTTAGATTAATTGGCAGGATGAAAAACCATCGCACAATATTTAAAAATGACTGAGGAAATTACAATGGTGGGGATGTGTCTGAAATGAAGGGTGTAATTTACTGCAGATTGCTATGTGTTGTAAAAAAGTACAAACATGGCCGATAAAAGCAATTGTAATTATTGTCGTTTTTTATTGACACTTGGAGTGAACTTTGAAATGTTGGCGGTCATTTATTCAAAATTAATGATATTTAATTATTGAGAGGGCCAAAGGTTAGTATTGAGGTCTATGGGGGGAATGAATTGGTACTCTTTTCCCTTGTGTAAGCTTCACTAGTAGCACACGGAACTCTGGGTAGAGAATGAGACGCGGAAGGTAACAGTTCAATAAACTTAAATACAAACTAAATGATAAAGTTTATCAGTGCATGAATAAAGAAATGGGATTATTTAATTATCATCAGCACGTCCTTTCGTTAGATGTAGGATATTACACGTGAATTGGAACTGTTCTGGTGTTTTCTTTACAGTCAACATTTATAATTCGTCTTTTACATTTGCTACAGTTACGTCATTAAACGGTAGCCGCTTTTTATACATCCTAATGACTCTGCACTCTGTCAGACTAAGTGTTCAATGGGCTACTAAAACTTTACTCCGAAACAGAAAAACTCATGTACATAATGTATACGATATAAACACGATCAATAAGCAAACTTTATAATTTATATACTTTTTCAATATAATTACCTACTCTAATCAATCCATCACTTCTCGTTGGTCGATTTAATTTCGTAGGAATGTTTTCCAGCAATTAACATTTACGTTCCCTGTATTCTGAGCTGCTATAGCGATGGTCGAAGGCGAAACCATTAACTCAGAAAGCTACTGGGGTATTTAAGATCACCAAATAATCTTTTAATATTTACATTTCTAATGTTTTTACCTTCGATATCTTTACCAATTGAAATAAAAGCCATTTATCCATGAATTTGAACAATGTGCGTATGAATCTTGATATACATGTATATGTAGTCCGACTAATTAAGGACTGGGAATTCCGACGGAAATGAAAGTTAATACTTTTCATGAAGCACTAGCGATTTACAGTTCACGCCCTCGTGTATTTTCAAAAATGAAATTTTATTTTTTGGAACAATATCAGTCAGATTAATTTAATAGTACATATCTATAACAATTTTTAACATGTCATTGTTTTCTGTCATTGCTGTATTTGCCTCAATTTTATACTTAAAGAAAACTATTTTCATTTATGCATTGATTGTTTGAGAGACAAGCATTGTAAATACCTACCTCTTATCATGTTTTATTGCCCCGGCCAATTTTTCCACCTTCTGGAGGAAGTCAAAAGAAGGACGAAGTCAAAATTGTTAATTTCAAAAAGCCGGATCACCTTAATTACTTCTGTTGTGGTAAAATAAAAACACTTTGGAATTTGCATAGAATATACAAGTTATACAAAGGTCGGTCTTTGCATTATCCAGACAGTTCCGATAAAGAATTTTGATGGAAATATTTTTTTGTTATTGAAAAACGAAACATGATCAAACAAGTTTGACAAGACAAATTATCCCTATCAGAAAAAAACAAACCAAAAAACAAGAGGCCCATGGGCCACATCGCTCACCTGAATAACCTTGATCTTCCCGTTGTGATTTTAAAGATTTTTTATCAATCTATTTCCATGAAATAATTTGACCCCGTATTGTGGCCTCAAACTAACCCCAAAGGATCGCATCATAACTGAAAATTAATTCACTTAAAGAGTTGACTCAACACCAACTGAGAAGATTTTTTAATGACCCCATCCAATTTGCATTTTCGTGATTATCTCCCCTTTGAATGGGCATGGCCCATCATTTAAAGAAACGTGAATCCTTTTCATCCAAAGATGCTTTGTACCAAGTTAGATTGAAATTGGCCCAGCGTTTTTGAGAGAAAAATGAAAATGTGAACAGTTTATAGACGGACAGACAGATAGACGGACGATGGACAAAATGTAATCAGAAAAGCTCACTTGAGTCGAAACTAAAAAAAAACTACCGAAGGCAGAGATTATATTGACATCATGTCTCTGAAGTCTACTAACTGAAGGGTGTTCAAATTAGTTCAAAGGCTACCAAAGTGTCGGATTTTGCTCTGCCTGGTGGTTTTTAAACCACTATTTTGCTTCGATTTTTTTTTTTTTTTTTTTTTATTTTACAGATTTTCACTTTTCAAAGTCCAACTTAGAGAAATACCAAAATGAATTGTAAGTTTTTCACAGTCCGTAAGTTTCTATGGGCGTGGTTTGAATGATCTGCACGTTTTTATGAGCGTGGCTTGATCATGATTGTTCCAATCATTGCACGGAGCGGTTTGCACAGAACACTAAACGGTCTGCACAGAACGCTGAACTGTTTACACGCAACACTGAACGGTTTGCACGTAACAGTGCACGGTTTGCAGAGAACGCTGAACGATTTGCACGGAACTCTGAACGATTTGCACCGAACGCTGAACAGTTTGTACAGAACGCTAAACGGTCTGTACGGAACGCTGAACGGTTTGCACGGAACGCTGAACGATTTGCATGGAACACTGAAAGGTTTGCACAGAATGCTGAACGGTTTGCACGGAACGCTGAACGATTTGAATGGAACGCTGAACGGTTTGCACGGAACCCTGAACGGTTTGCACGGAACGATTTAGAGGTGCAATACATGTAGCACGCTTCAGGGTCTAACACCAAAAAAGAACACCAGCTTTGATTGTGCCAAATTTTAAATACGTTAAAATACACAAGCACTCATGCAGTACATTATAAATCTAATACATGCATCAACTCTACAGGTAAATTGTCAATTATAAATACAGAACAACTAATTTTTGCTGTATGATATTTCAAATGTGAATATTGGTGACACGAAATATTATATCAAGTTATATCAACAAAAATTATTCAGATTGGACGCAGGATACGCCCCCTCGGTGTAGAGGTAGAACGTTCGCCCCGCAGGCGGAAGGTCGGGGTTCGAATCCCGGCTGCGACAGACCTAAGGGTTAAAACTGGTTGTGACAGTTCCATTGCCAAACGTTCGGGATCGGAGATGACTGCCCCGTGTCACAGTAGGTGTGACACACTAAAGAACACTCACTGCTCAATGGCCGTAAGCGCCGAGTATAAGCCTAAATTTGAGGCCCTTCACCGGTTTTGGTGACGTCTCCATATGAGTGAAAAATTCTCGAGAGGGACGTTAAACAAAATATAATCAATCAATCATGCACGGACGAAAATCATGAAGCAAGTATTGAATAAAAATTAGTTATTGGGTTACCAGGTAATGAAGCAAATGTACAGTGTAGGTCATCTTTGTGAAGAGATTCAGAGAAAAGTTGTTAGACCTACATTTCACGTGCAGTCACTCGAGTGGTTTTTTTTATTTAGTCTCCAGACTTTTATTTTTCTCTAAGGTATATTATACTTTAAAAACCTGTCAATGGTTCCCATTTATTTAAACCAAATGTCCCAAGGTGCTAGTAGAATAAATCCACACGCACAGTTTCACTAAAACATTTATCGCTTCGAATAGATTAAAATGGAAGGCAACAAAACTCTGAACTTGGGTCTAAAAGTCTTCAATGGACTACTGAATAGTAAAAGGACACCATCTATAATTAAGAAAAGATCACAGAAAACGTAATCAATGGCACGCTCCTCATTAAAGCTGAACCGATACTTTTCTTGGAGTGCCGTATCCTTTCAACTAGATATCAATCGGAGAAATTAACATATTTCATGTCATTCTTTTTGTAAATAAAATATAATTATAAACAATAAAACCGTTTGAACAGGATAGCATAATGAATACAAAAATATGTTAATGGAAGTCACGAGAATGGACTGTTTTTAGTTGATGTCATTTTAATTTAGAATCCCGTTTATTTCTATGATTTTAAAGGAGCACGTATTGTTGTCATTTACATGGGTATGAGTAAAAGAATGTAGATGCTTGGCAGCTGATAAAAGCTGCATGACGTAACATTTGCAACAAAAACACCCATCAATACATATATATTTTGGAATAGAATTTGAAAATATTTTTTGACATATACATGCAAAATATTTAGCCAGTTTTATAAACCGTCCATTCTCTTCGCCATTGCTGTTAACATTTTCTATTGTGATTAATATTACCTTCTTAAGAAAAAGAGTTGATATAATGAACGTTAACTCTTCTTATACTATGAAAGAGTTGCCAGACTTCAAAGCATATTAATCTTTTTGGGTTTTGTTTTGCAAAAATGACGCTTTAAGGTGACAAGGACGACCCAGCACTCTTAATAACTATAGTAAATCTTCCAAGACATGAATACATGATTTTCTCGTCATGTTTGAAGATATGTCACTATGATGACTTGCAGCCTATTGTCAAACATTGAGTCGTTAAAATGAATGTCGCCCTGGTTATTGCAAGTTTTGAAATATGATATTTTGCTGTACGTTGCCGAATAGATCTGGACAAAATGTCGATTTTATGCTCAATATGAACAGGTTTTTTTTTTTTTACGATATCTTTTACTTTAATCAACCAAACGACTTGATGAAATCGGTTTAGAATGTTGCGATTTGTTTTCAAAACATCATTAAGATCGCTTTTATTTTATAATCGTTTTGGTTGATTGATAAGATACCGAGAATAAATAGTCATTTAGAGCATAACATTTGCTAATGTAGTTGATGTTTAGGAAACAATACTTGTGAGATAATTATATCGACTTTTCAGTTAATTATGTCAACTTGTCGAATAATGTTACCCAGTTTCTTTCCACAGGTTCATTGGTCATTTTTTGTTGTTGCAATTTTGGGGTCTTCAATGCAGGCGTTGGCACGTTAACGAACCCCTATCCTAGTCAATGTACGTCACAATACTGACTATCCTATTTAATGTACGTCACAATACTGAATATCCTAGTCAATGTCTTCAATGCAGGCATTGGCACGTTAACGAACCCCCACTGTTACGGCCCTGAGTGCTAATCAAGCTGCGGTACTTCACTTACAGCCGGTGACGTATCAATATGAGAGAACATCCTTCACGGGACGTAAAACAAACATCACAATACTGACTATCCTAGTCAATGTACGTCACAATACAAAACATCACAATACTGACTATCCTAGTCAATGTACGTCACAATACAAAACATCACAATACTGACTATCCTAGTCAATGTACGTCACAATACAAAACATCACCATACTGACTATCCTAGTCAATGTACGTCACAATACAAAACATCACAATACTGACTACCCTAGTCAATGTACGTCACAATACAAAACATCACAATACTGACTATCCTAGTCAATGTACGTCACAATACAAAACATCACCATACTGACTATCCTAGTCAATGTACGTCACAATACAAAACATCACAATACTGACTATCCTAGTCAATGTACGTCACAATACAAAACATCACAATACTGACTATCCTCGTTAATGTACGTCACAATACAAAACATCACAATACTGACTATCCTAGTCAATGTACGTCACAATACAAAACATCACAATACTGACTATTCTAGTCAATGTACGTCACAATACAAAACATCACAATACTGACTATCCTCGTTAATGTACGTCACAATACAAAACATCACCATACTGACTATCCTAGTCAATGTACGTCACAATACAAAACATCACCATACTGACTATCCTAGTCAATGTACGTCACAATACAAAACATCACAATACTGACTATTCTAGTCAATGTACGTCACAATACAAAACATCACAATACTGACTATCCTATTTAATGTACGTCACAATACAAAACATCGTTTTGAGGATATAGCTCGCCAATTAATAGTTATCCCATGGTTTTGAAAATTATTTTGTGATGTGTTACTACTGCGTTAATTCTATCGCAAATATAATCTCATTCACGTTCCCCCGACGCTACGTTAAACATTACATCTGTAGGCAATTACGAAATATAGTAAATTAAATGTGGCTCCTTGGCCCACATTGTTTAAAACTGAAGAAAATACATGCACTTGTGGGTATTATCATAACAATCCAATCTTGAATTCAATTAATATATATTCAAAATTGAGTTACTGGTTCCTCTTAAAAATCTTCTCAAAAACCAGTGGCCATAATTTTGGAACTACATGCATGACGAACCATTTACGTGTTTATCTTTTAATTGCAGTCATAATATATTTCATACATCACATTCTTTGGGGAAGACGGGGATTTTTCCGGGGAAGACAGATATGTATAACTCTGATATTGTTCAGACTGTTCTCGATTTATAGATTTAGGAGATTGATCACTCTTTATAGTCCTGATCTTTTTCGTTGTACATTTTTCATTGTTTGGCCAATCTTCAACCGGGAAGTGATACTAACATTGATATACGTTCTGCAACATACGGCAGTCTGAAACAATTTACTACCGGAAATGTTGATAAAATATCGGGATCAATGAACAGAGCGATCGAAAGTGTGTAATTTTATATCAATCGGGATCGATGAACATGTTAGTGTATAATATTGTATGTATATAACTCGGGATCAATGGATCAAGTCAGATTGAATACTGTGTATTTAAGAAATAAATTTCATTTCAGATTATAGAAATGCGGTAACTTGGCGCTGCCGGGGTGAGACGTTGCATTTATAACCTCGTGTATTTTTTTTTTTTTAAATGATATTTATTTCATCATTTTACATTCTCCTTTCATTTCTGTCGGAGTTTCCAGTCGTTAAGATTGACGAACTATATAATTCATGAAGATTCACTCGGGCATTGCTTAGAACGGCAACGCATTTATGAGGAGATAACTATTATTGCAATATGTAAAGATATAGAATGCAAACACCCTGTAAATGTATATGTGGTATAAACATGATATTATATTGATCAATTGGGATCAATAGACAGATACCAATTGTTTATAATATTTTATGTTGGAATCCCCATGGGCACAAATTGTGCTCCTTTTTTAGATGACCTGTTTTTATATTCTTATGAAGCAGAATTTATTCAAAAACGTCTGCGTGAGAAGAAAAAATATCTTGCTGTGGCCTTCATTGCGAAACTTACGATATATTGACGACGTTTTACATGTATCTATTAACAATAATAATTTTCGTTCATATGTCGATTCGATATATCCCTGCGAACTTGCAATAAAGACACCATAAAGTCGTCCACGTCTGCTTCATACTTCGATATTTTATTGAAAATAGATATTAACCGCAAGCTAACAACTCATCTTTATGATAAACGGGATGATTTCAGCTTATCCATCGTCAACTTCCCATATTTTTGTAGCGATATTTCATTATCACATGCATATGGTGTTTATATCTCTCAATTGATTCGATACGCAAGAGGTTGTTCTACGTATGATCAGTTTTTAAATCGAGGCAGGCTACTGACAAGAAAATTGATGATGCACGGGTTTCAACAGTCTCGTTTAAATCAGCATTTCGCAAATTATATGGTCGTTATAACAATCTAGTTTGTCAATACAACCTATCATTGGGTCAAATGCTGCCTGACGCGTTTCATACCGATTTCGCTACACCATTTGTATATTGGGTTTATGAGAATAAAATCATCATCATCTTCCAAAAAATACAATACGAGAGAGTTTATGCAATTCATCACAATCAGTGGCTATAATGACACAATGCAAATAAAAGTTGAAAGCCCAATTAGGACTCCAAGTGGAATACGTAACATAACGAGAGAGAGAACCTGCCCTTGAAATTTTAATGTTTCCTCTGTATATTTCTATTTTCATTATTATAGACTACACCATAACTGATACTATCTGTAAACAAATAATCCCAACGACATCTTCTTTATCTTGCTTTGTCAACAGTGTCATTAAAGCAGACCACATTTCGTGATGTGTCTCATTGGCCGGTATATCCCTTTACAGAGCTCTGAGAATTGGACAAGAACTGAAAGACCTCAAACTATAAACGGTCATTTTGCTTGGTATTGGTTGCGTCTGGAAATATGTCGGGTTGATCAAGTCCTTGGATAGCGAAATGGCCAGTAAGAAATCTAATAATTGTTTTATTTTGTTGATGCCCTTATCACGAAAGACTTTTCATATTATCGCGACACTGAGAATGCAACAACAAAGAACCTTGCAGCGTCACAAGCGGGTCAAAAATGACAGGTACACTGAAAAGGGTAGACAACCCTTACATAGTGTCGTCACTTCACGATAGCTCACATGTTTAGGAATTTGGTTTATGGTACCACACACCCCCTCCTTGTAGAGCCAGAACACCGATATCCCCCTTATAATATGGGAGAAATAAACGTGTTGGTGCTTTTTATACAGTTTTATAAAATAACTTCACGGTGCTGTGTCAAACTTAAAACTTTTAAGGTAATGGCTGACATTAGACGTGAGATGGAAGTTCCGTCTAATAATAGGCGGTGTTACGACAAAGAACTCTCACTGCTACGGCCGTGAGCACCATACATTAGTGAATGTTTTGGCATTCATAAGTAAAAAGCAAAAACCAACATACGAATATTCAAAGATCAGCACAGTCAAATAAGCCTTTAATACATGGTATTCGAAGTACTCGTTCCTGACCTAGGCTTAAAGAGCCACATGAGCTGTCCTTAGAGGTTATTAATGGCACATGGTTGCATAAAGGCATGATAAATGGTGGTCAGAACCATCGTACAAGCAGGGTAACGGATCGTATATCCAAGTTACGCCTAGGCCTGTTTTTACTTCCTGAGTCTATTTTTACTTCTTGAGTCTGTGTTTACTTCCTGTGTCTGTGTTTACTTCCTGAGTCTGTGTTTACTTCCTGAGTCTGTGTTTACTTCCTGTGTCTGTGTTTACTTCCTGTGTCTGTGTTTACTTCCTTAGTCTGTATTTACTTCCTGGGTCTGTGTTTATTCCCTGAGTCTGGGTTACTTCCTGGGTCAGTGTTTACTTCCTGTGTCTGTGTTTACTTCTTGAGTCTGTGTTTACTTCCTGGGTATGTGTTTATTCCCTGGGTCTGTGTTTACTTCCTGGGCCTGTGTTTATTCCCTGGGTCTGTGTTTACTTCCCGAATCTGTGTTTACTTCCTGAGTCAGTGTTTACTTCCTGGGAGTGTGGGTTTTTTTCCGTGCCTGTCTTTACCTCCGTGGTTTGTGTCTACTTTTAGGTTATCCTCAGCAGGGTCACTCAGGACACGAGAGAGTTATGAGTCAGATTTGGAAGAGAGAGAGAGAGAGAGAGAGAGAGAGAGAGAGAGAGAGAGAGAGAGAGAGAGAGAGAGAGAGAGAGAGAGAGAGAGAGAGAGAGAGAGACATAAAAATGAAATGATTTTTATTTTGCCTCCTTTATTGTCATATTTTCGTAAATGAAGCACTTCAAAAGTCAATAATGAAGACACATACTCATTAGATTGACATGGCAATGGTTTGATGTTGACCGATGCCTCGGTCAGTATCAACATTGCCTCTGTTCAGGCAACCTTGGCATGTATAAACAAGTTTTATATTATGTAATCTGGCGGTGTTAGATTTGGTTACGTCAATTGAAATAAATGACAGTTTTCAATCTCAACAGCAGACCAGAACTACTGTACCGATTTATTAAGTATTTTGTAGTTACTTCTTGTGTATATACTTGTGAGTTTTTTTTAATAACCCCCCCCCCCCCCCCGGATTTGGTAATCAGTACAAAAGTTGTTATATATATTGTAAATACAAGGATTATGGAAACATTTTCAAATATATATTCTGCTTTAGAGCAGAAAAGAAATGTTGCATTGTAATCATTATGAAACACGGAATGAACATAATTGCTCTATCAACGACTGTAAAGTTAAATTAATGTTTCGCGCCTCTCTCTTGACGCCCCCGCGATCCTGCTTAATAAGATAGATCAATAAGAACAACACCGCCATTCAGGTCTTCACTTTCCGAACATATTTCAGCGGAAATGAAACATGTTTCAATGTCATTTCTTACTGCATTTCGGCTAACTGTCATTTTTGAATTTGCCTGATGGGACATTGGGAGTTTTTTTTATTTTGAATTATTGATATAAAAATTTGATTTACTGGTAACATATATTTCATAATCAATGATTCGTACAATTGTATTCTAAACGAACTTCGCATAAATTCCACATTTAGTCATTTTACTTATACTCTAACTGCTCTTTCAAAAAATGAAATTCTTCAAAATCTTGCTGCAGTTTTAAAGCATTAAATATATCAGTCAATAGGACGACTGAATATGAGTTACCGTACCTATACTGGGTTCCTAAACTTCACAAAAACCTTTACAAAGATACATTGCTGGATCCGGTAAGTGTTCTACCAAGCCCCTATATTTGATCCTCACGAAAATATTAACAGCTGTGACGGAGAAACCTTACACATATAGTGCCCCACCACATGCCAGAAGTGGTCTTAGACAGTTAGTAAACCAAATACATGTATGGTTGATTGATTGATTATTTTTTAACGATAATATTTCACTTATATTGAGACGTCACGTCACCATTGCCGGCGAAGGGCTGCAAAATTTAGGCATATGTTTGGCGCTTTTGGCCTTTGAGCAGGGAGGGATCTTTATCGTGTCAAAACTGCTGTGACACGGGACCTCGGTTTTTGCCGTCTGATCCGAAGGACCGCCCCATTTAGTCGCCTTTTACGACAAGCAAGAGATACTGAGGACCTCTTCTAATCCGGATCCCCACAGGAAAATAAAATATGGACTTTTTCTAAAAGTTTAATTTCAGATTTCTTTAGGTCCCTTGATGAAATGTTAATAATTTTAGGATCTATATCACCGACTTTATCGGCATTTACGTGTTCCTCACTGATTTCCGGATTTTGTACCGACCTTTCTGGTATGGGCCTCTCCACAAAAAACTTAGAAAAAGGCTTAAAGTTTACGCCAACCCTAACAAAAACGCCGTGAATCTCATTCAGAACACAGAGGAATTTTGCCGAAAATTAAGACTAAAAGAATTCTTTCAAGACTCGAACGATGAGGATATATCTCTGGTAAAACATAAAAGTAATTTCAAACCCAAACCTAACAGAAATAAGCCTCTTGAGGGATATATCCAATGTCTTAAAAGTGCATCTCACACAAATAACAACAATACAAACGTAAAATATAATATTTCGAGAGAAGAAGGGGAGGCAATAAAAACTCTGGGAGAAGATGGTTCCATAATGTTCAAACAGGCGGACAGGGGCGGTACTATAGTGATAATGGACAAGGACCACTACAAAACTATGGCTTTTGATCAATTAAAGCATTCCGAGTTTTACAAAGAGCTACCTAATTGTGAAGATAGAAAAACAGTGAATAAATTAAGAAAATTTACTTCAAAATTTTCTACTACCCATACTAAAAAGGAACAGGAGTACCTGCTTGAATTTGAAGTTAAAAGTAGCAAATTTTATGGACTTCCTAAAATTTACAAATCGAAACAAATAAAAGACGGAATTCGGGGGATGAACTCTACGCATACCAAATTACCGAAACCGGACGATTTAAAATTGAGACCAATAATAGCCGGTCCGTCCTGCCCCACACAACGACTTAGTAATTTGTGTTAGATATAATCCTCAAGCCTCTTTGTACAGAAGTACCAAGTTTCATTAGAGATAACATGGATTTTTTTATTTATTTTTTTACATCATATCCCCGGCACCGTTAAAGAAGATGTTATAGCCTTTATACCGATATATCCCACACATTGGGTCTTGAAGCTATCTCGTTCTGGTTGAATAAACATGGAAATCAAATAGACTCTAGATTCTCAAAGGACTTTATTCTTGAAGGACTACAACTAATTCTTCAAACAACAGTTTCTTTTTTGATAATAAGTACTTTTTACAAATAAAACGTAGAGCGATGGGTACAAAAGTTGCGCCGATTTACGCAAGTCTGGTTTTAGGATTTCTGGGAGAAAAAATTCCATACCGAAACTGAAAAAAAAAAACATTTGGATCCGATTTTTCTAATTATATCAAGTACCAGTGGAAACATTATTTAGACGACTGCTTCATTTTCTGGGAAAATCAGAGAATTAAAAGAATTTCATTTGTTATTAAATCAACTCCATGAAAACATTAAGTTTACAATCGAAACCAGCCAAAAGGAACTTCTGTTTTTGGACATACTTATCATCAAGCAAAATAATAACATTTCCACGGATTTATTTTACAAGCAAACCGACAGTCATCAATATCTTCTTTTCAACTCTTGTTACCCACTGCATACGAAACGGAACATATCATTTAACTTAGCCAGGAAAATTTGCACTATAGTTAATACCAACAAAGAACTTAGAATTAAAAGATTAGAAGAACTCACAGAGCTACAGTAAGTTAACAGAAAATCAGATTCTAAAACATTACGCACAAACATCCCTTTCGTCATCACGCATAATCCGAGAAATCACAACATCTTCAATACAGCGAAAAATTGTTTCCCAGTACAACAACGATCAAGAAATCTAAAGGATATTATTCAGGAAAATGACACCATCTATTGCAGAAAACAACAAACAAATTTGAAGAACTACTAACCAAAGCTAGATTTACATCTGATAAAGAAGTATCTACCGTCTCCAGATGTGAAGACCTACGTTTTTTTTTACAAAGCGGAAATTCTATTACATTTAAAAACGGAATGACTTTTATAGGACAAACCGGGAATAAAGTATCCGACTGAGTACCTGTCCATAAACAGCAAATCAGGGACCCATCCGTGAGAAACACTCCCTGTATTGAACATTTTGATTTGTGCGACAGAGGACATTTATAAAATGTTCTGTTTTATAATGTTATAGAAGAAAATGAACAATTAAGGCGGGCAAAAGAACAATATTTCATTAATAAATTTAACCCGAAACTCTATAGATAATTTACTATAAATGTCACATGTATAATTGAATTCATAATATTTCGTGAATTGAAATGTTTATAAGCATGTGAATGTGTGTTGTACACATTATTATAATGTATATAATTACTTTGCCGCTTTCTTTGAACATTTATTGCGCCAAATATTTTACGTTGGGTTTTACTATGACGTCATAATAACGATGTCCACTGCCGGAGAGCAAAAGCGCTTTGGAATAAATGTGAAATCTTCATCTGAATTTTTCCTTATATATATAAATAAACGCAAAAAAAAACACCATACCGATATTCAGGTTTGTTTAATGTACTTTAGATCCAAATTAATCAATAGGATTGTTTTCACCTGGTCCTGGTTTGGCGTAATTCACGACTAAAACAGAGAAAGCTGGTCATTAACTTTGTATTCTTTGACAAGCCGTGAGATACGATATAATTGGAAAGCGATCCACCCCCACACATTGAGGAAGTATGATAAACCCACTGTAAAGAGAGTTATTAGGTTGGGTGGTTGTATTTTGTCTAACGTTCCTCTCGAGGATTTTTCACACATATTAGGATTTCGGGGTTATTAGGGTTTTGATTAGCATATGTAAATTGTTATTGATAAGAGACCCCGAATTCAATGGAATTCTAAATTCACATCCCCGGTGAGACGTTCTATGAAATGAAACCGTGGGTTCGTTATAATTCTATCATATCCGCGGGGCTTTGGACAAGGATGCGAGACCACGTGTTCATGATAACGTCACGTCAACGCTTTAATTTGGACATGTTTAAAAATCTTAAGACTGAATACACCGAATTTGTAGTCATCAAATCTATCTTAATGACTGATGGGTAATTTAAAGCAGATACACGTACCTACTCTCACAATTCATGCACTAAGTAACACTGCCCAGCTTCTGTTGCAACCATATTGAACTGGCAATTATGTGAAAATATGGTGTATTTGTTGTCTAAAATAAAATAGTTTTCCTCATTTTAGTTTACGTTCTGCTTAATAGTTACTATTGCTAATTAGAAGTCTCAAGTGCTATTATGTACAGTTTGAAGTTTTCAAGAGAGCGCACATTTTTGAAGTCACGCAACACGAAATCAAGTACTGAAAGTACTATAAGTTGAGACCTTCTTGAAGATAAATTCTAATGAAAATTTGAAATCCGCAACCGGCATTCGACACCACATATGGAAGGGGTATATGTATGTTTTATAAAGGTCACAAACCAATGCGATGGTGCTGTATCAGCTTTATCTTCTATGACTTCGAAGTAGTGTATTGAAAAGGAAACATTATAAGATTATTTGGAACGTACATATAGTTCGACCCCTAACGGCCGGCAATTTACAAATTTGAAAGGAATTGGAATGGTATTTATCAGAAAGAAGTTAAAATGTTCAACTGTTAACGCACGACGACGACAACCAATTACAATAAATCACCTGAGTGACTCATCATACCATCTCCGTTCAGTTGGTATTGAAGGGAATATTACAAAGTAAAATGACTAATATAGTTAAATGTCATAATAGGTATCTTGCAAGTCACTTCCTCCGTCTAACGTATTCTTAGTAGGTTATGTGGAGATTATCCCAGGAATTCATTAT
This sequence comes from Ostrea edulis, assembly GCF_947568905.1. Taxonomy (NCBI): domain Eukaryota; kingdom Metazoa; phylum Mollusca; class Bivalvia; order Ostreida; family Ostreidae; genus Ostrea; species Ostrea edulis. The sequence goes on along the minus strand of NC_079173.1, from coordinate 19,352,395 downwards.
CATGTTAAAGGTCTGGGGGTCTCGCGTATTACCTCCTCCGTTGAGCCGATGTTGAAAATTGTGAAAAACAAAAGCTGGGGTTAGCCAAAGTGTGAAGAACACTCATTAAGCTAAAGCTAGCAGCCACTAACCAGCAGCCACCAGCAGCCACTAACCAGCAGCCACTAACCAGCAGCCAGTAGGAGCGTAGAATCTAGCAACCAAAAAAGCAAGAAAATTCATCAAAATACTAAAAGTACTCAGACGAAATACTAATTCATCTCACCTTAAATTTCCTAACTTTTTTTTTTTTTTTTTTTTTTTTACATCACTTAGGGTCATAATGAAGGTTAATTACAACTTCATCTTTGAAGAGTTTACGAAAGGAGCGTCCAGGCAACATAGGGGACCCTAAGGACTATCTTTTCCGCCCTCAGTTTGGAACTATAGGGTTACCACATGCGGCCTCCTGAGGGTGGGGCCACTTTTCAGACCTCTCTAATGCTTTAATAAGGCGTCAATGTAGTCGAACATATAGAGCCCTTGAAAGGGGTAGCACAGGCCTTTAAGGACAATTGAGCTCACCTGAAAGTCCCTTTTACATCATGTAATCTCATAATGAAGGTTAATAGCAGCATAATCTTTGAAAAGTCTACAAAAGAAAAATGCAGACATTAAAGGTGATCAAAAGGACCATCAATTTCCGCCCTCAGCTTGGGGCTGTAGGGGAACCACCTGGGGCGTCGCTAAGGTGGGGCTATTTTTCAGGCCTTTCTAATGATTGAATAAGGGGTGATCGAATGAAATAAAACTGAGAAAAGGGTAGAGAACATTGTAGTCGAACATCCGGAACCGTCGAACCCTTTCAAGGGTTCCAAGTGTCTGACTACATTATCACATAAGTTCTTGGCACACTGATTTTGAATATGGATAACTCCGTTTACCTGATCAAGATATAGGGCTCACGGCGTGTGTGACCGGTCGACAAGGGATGCTTACTCCTCCTAGGCACCTGATCCCACTTCTGGTGTGTCCAGGAGCCCGTGTTTGCCCAACGTTCTATTTTGTATTGCTTATAGGAGTTATGAGATTGTCTTCACCTTTCATACATGTAGGCCTTTAAGGGTAATTAAACTTGCCTGAAAGTTCCTAAGTTTACATCATATAAGCTCATAATGAAGTTTAATAACATGTTACCAAGTAATCTTTTAAGAGTCAAGAAAAGGAGTATGCAGACAACATAGGGGACCCCTAGCTTAAGGACCATCTTCTTACGCCCTCAGTTTAAGGTTGTAAGTGTACCTCCTTGGGCCTCCCGAGGTTGTGGCCACTTTTTAGACCCTTCTGATGATTGCATACTGGGTGATCGAATGACTCAAAACTGATAATGGGGAAGAAAAGAACGTGGTCGTACTTAAAGAACCGTATAGATGGGTAACACAGGCCTTTAAGGGCCACTGAGCTCACCTGCAAATCCCTAGTTTTACATCACTTAGAATCATAATGATTAAAACAACTCAATCTTCGACGAGTTTGCGAAAGAAGTATCCAAGCAAGTTGGTGGATCCCAGGGACTCTCATTTCACCCCCTCAGTTTGGGGCTGTTGGAGTACCACCAAGGGCTTCTTTAGGGTTTGGTCACTTTTGAGATCACTATATAACTGTTAGACCAAATCAAACCAATCTGCTCAAGTGATGGAGACTAACTCAGAAGCATAAAAGGGGTCTTGTGGTACTACGAGGGCATTATAGCTCACCTGAAAGTTTCCAATTGTACTTTTCATTAAGTGATAATGAAGATTGATAATAATTTAGCTCAAGTGCAAGTTTTCCCACCTACCCATATGCTTGCCTGCGTGCCTACTTTCATGTACCTACAGGCTTGGATGGATGGAAAATACAGATAGATAAGATACGTAATGAGATGTAATTTTTAGTTTCCTGAGACTTGGTCATATTCACAACTCATACTGTAGACTCTTAAATATACGTGAGAAATTTATTATCGCATCACTCGCGAAATGAAATCATTCGCTTTTAATTTTCTGTTGCAAAAATACATGCAAAAACTCTTTACAAACGACATGCGAATTCATGTTCGCGCGATTTGATGCACACGAGTCATTTAGCAATATTTAGTACTCGGGTAAAATAAGGAACCTACAGTAATTGTTTTATATAATCAATAAGCACCGCATGTACTGAAAGCATCAATAATATTTCTAAAGGAAGAGAAAATTCGAACTGCCGGCACATTGGTACTAGATTTTTTTTTCTTTTGGAAAGAAAACCCTTTGCGATATTGGTTTTCCAATTCGCGTTCTCGTGAGAACATTGACGATGTTATTTCATGACGCCTTTACCTTTTGACAATAAACATCAACAATGAAGAGAGTCCAGACATACATGTCCATGTACCCATGATGAGTTTTAATAACAAACTAATGAATATGAAAGTTTGTTGTTTAGTGTGCTTTTCATGGTCATTTAATGGGACTAAAATATATGAGAAGTTAAATATTGCACAAATGTTTGCGCCTGTGAGAAATATATCGCAGCATAAAATTCAGCAATAGAAACGTCATCTTCATCTAGGGAGCCTTTACAAAATAGTACCCCCAGGAGACATTAGGCGTCGGTGGCCTAGTGGTTAGGCCGTTAGACTCTCGATTGAAAGGTCGTGGGTTCGAGTCCTGGCCGCGGAAAGGCTGACGTTGTGTCCTTGGGAAAGACACTTTACATGAATTTCCTCACTCCACCCAAATGTAAAAGGGGTTAACTGGCTATAGACAGTGAAAGATATTGTTAGAATGTTAGTGCTCTAGTGCTTGTAATGGCAGCTTGCACTGTATGCTTCCTAGGAGGCTGAGAAAGTTCTAGATTGATATAAGGTCTGCCGGGGTAATAATGTACATTGATTATTGTGAAGCGCTTTGAGCAGCATACGCTGGAAAAGGCGCTATATAAAACCAATCATTATTATTATTATTATTAACAAGAGTACCGCAAACGGTACATAATACGCCCGTGAAATGCTTACATAGGGTGTTTTTCTTGTGCTATAATTTATATAACTTTGCTTCAGGTAGTATCAGCCATCATGAGGCTGTGACAAACTTTCATATGAACAAGAAGCTTAAAAATCGAGATTTCCTCAAAATGGACCAAGTTCAACAACCTGTATTTTTTTCAAAAATGGAAGAAAATCAAAATCCCTCCCCAGATGCACATCTTCAATACTCATACAAACACTCCACAAAATAAGATGGTCCTCACTTGAAAACTGTGGGAGGAGTTGGGCGGACAAATTATGTACCCTCCATAGAATATTAATTTTCAAATATACTAAGTTCAACAATTCTCAAAAATTGTAGAAAATCAAAATCCATCCCACATGCACATCTTCAGTACCTATACAAACACAAAATAAGAAGGCTCTCAATTGAAAACTGTGGGAGGAGTAGGGCGGACAAATTATGTACCCTCCATATAATAATTATTTCTAAAGAAAGGGGCAAAACTCCTGGAAAAAAGGTCGAAATGGATCAAAATTGCAGTATGATCTAGAGTGATCCACAAAGAAGCTACACAGCAAGTTTCAGCATGATATCTGAAAGGGAAATGAAATTATAAAGAGAAAGTCCCGAACGGACAGACGGATGGACGGACAGACGTACAGACATCGCTGTACCATAATACGTCCCGTCTAAAGACGGGCGTATAAAAATGACGAATAGGTCAAAGGACTTATCTATCACAATCTAAACTCTGAGCGGCAATTTGTCAGACCAAAACGAGTATGATGTAAATAAGATGGAGATTCATATTCAAAATATATTGTAAGCACAAGTGGACATGAAGAGCACAGGTGGCGCTTCAAGCACATGAAGTATACAGGTGATGCTTCTAACACAAAATGTATGTAAGCACAACTGGCACTTCAAACACATGACAAGCACAGGTAGTACTGCCAACACAAAACACATTGATAGCACAGGTAGTACTGCCAACACAAAACACATTGATAGCACAGGTAATACTGCCAACACAAAATACATTGAAAGCACAGGTAGTACTGCCAATATAAAACACATTGAAAGCACATGTAGTACTGCCAATATAAAATACATTGAAAGCACATGTAGTACTGCCAATATAAAACACATTGAAAGCACATGTAGTACTGCCAATATAAAATACATTGAAAGCACATGTAGTACTGCCAACACAAAATACATTGAAAGCACAGGTAGTACTGCCAATATAAAACACATTGAAAGCACATGTAGTACTGCCAATATAAAATACATTGAAAGCACATGTAGTACTGCCAACACAAAATACATTGAAAGCACAGGTAGTACTGCCAATATAAAATACATTGAAAGCACATGTAGTACTGCCAATATAAAACACATTGAAAGCACATGTAGTACTGCCAACACAAAACACATTGATAGCGCAGGTAGTACTGCCAACACAAAACACATTGATAGCACAGGTAGTACTGCCAACACAAACTACATTGAAAGCACATGTAGTACTGCAACTGTAAGGGAAAAAGGTTGTTTCTTCAAATACAAAATAATGTGATGGGACTTTTTCTAAGTACACAAAGACGTACACGCCGTCATGCATGGTCATCGTTCATATAAAAGACCAAGCATACAAGATGTCACCTTACGTCATCAGACAATCAGGTCCACATCATATTCGCACAAAACTTTACTCCATTCAGAGTTTTGAATACGTTATTTGAAGAAGTCAAAGCTAGTCCATACTTGGGATTTTTCAACACCAGAATATAGACTGAACTCTAGTTATGAATGTTGTCCATCACTGGCTCTTCAAACCACTGCGGGTTTTGGGTGATATTTCTTCCGAATCATGGCGCCAGTGCCTTAAACTTGAATACTAACAAAAGAATAGATGCCGTCAACATAATCAACATTCTTCGTCATAAAAGAGTTCAGTCGTGTATTCCAATATATCTCAAGTTCAAGTCTACACCCAGTATTTCCTACAAATATACTTCTATTAAATCCAAACATTTAAATTATAAACAAACTTTGCAGTGCCTAGATATAGACCATCTTATACTTAATCCACATACGTGTTCTTGTTTTTCTTTCAACTATAGTTCAGTTGGACCTGAAATCACTTAATATCTTATAAGGTCCAAAATTCAGAGAACCTCAATCTTTCAATTGGCGACAGAACTTCATCTCTATTATGAATTCTGTCGAATATTATGTCAGACGATGGGTTAAATATGAAAAAGAACTTGATACCTTGTCAGAATGAATTGAAAGTATAAGAGGGATATTAAAATTCTGTATTAGACACATCAAAAGAAAAGTATGAACCATTTATCATTATTTAGTAAACCAGAAGTGATAAAAGAATTAGATAGGTTACATGAGGAACATGTTTTGATTCCAGCTGATAAAGCTTGTTACAACATTGCCTTTGTAAGGCTCATTATTACAATAATTTTTGTATTTTAAACGAATTTGGCATTAATTCCACATTTGGTAATCGTACTTGTACTCAAACTGCCCTATCAAAAGATGAAATTCGTCAAACTCGTGCTTCAGTATTGGACACATTCAATATCCCAATCAATGGGAAGGATGAATATGCGTTACCATGCCTATACTGAATTCCTAAACTTCACAAACACTCTTTCAAAGAAAGATACATTGCTGGATCAAGTAAACGTTCTAGTAAGTGCCTATCTTTGCTCCTCATGAAAATATTAATCATAGCTGTAAAGGAGAAACCTCAAACGTACTGTGCCACAACATATGCCAGAATAGAAGTGGTGTAAATCAAATATGGGTTTCTAAAAAATTCTAAAAAGCTATTAGTAATTAACAGCATGAAAACGTATGGTTTTACAACACTTTACACAATAAATTCAAGACTAGACTGTCTGACATCATAGACAGTTGCTTCTTCAACAAAAATGGAAAAAAGGAATATTCGTATCTAGTAATCAGTCACCCAAAAACTTACTTTGTTAAACACCACTTTGATTCCACGCACAATTACTCTGAAGTTGAAATTAAAAATATACTGGAGTTCCTCATTGACAATATCTTCGTATTCTTTGGTGATCAGGTCTTCCAACAGTGTGTTGGAATTACCATGGACACGAATTGTGATCCTTTTTTAGCTGACCTGTTTGTTTATATTCTTATGAAGAATTTATTCAAAAGCTTCTTTATGAGAAGAAATATATCTTGCAGTGGCCTTCGGCTCGACATTTATATATATATCAACGACGTTTTATCTATTAATAATTTTCATTCGTATGTCGATTCGATATATCCCTGTGAACTCAAAATAAAAGACACCAGAGTCGTCCACTTCTGCTTCATACTTAATTGAAAATAGATATTAATGGAAAACTAACAATTCAACTTTATGATAAATGGGATGATTTCAGCTTCTCCGTCGTCAACTTCCCATATTTATGTAGCGATATTTCATTATCAGCTGCATAGTCTTTATATCTCTCAACTGATTCGATACGCAAGAGGTTGTTCTGCGTATGATAATTTTTTTAATCGAAGCAAGCTACTGACAAACAAGCTGATGTTAGCAGGGTTTCAAGTCTTATTTAAAGTCAGCATTTCGCTAATTCTATGGTCGTTATGATCTAGTTTGTTAATACAACCTATCATTGGGTCAAATGCTGTCTGACGTTTTCCTTTCGTGGGGATCCGGGTTAGAATTGGTCCTCAGTACCCCTTGCTTGTCGTAGAAGTTATTCTATTCGCCGGTTTTAATATTATCTATAAAACATCGCAATCCGGGACCATCGGTAGTCGGCAGTACTAGATTTACCGCTCGCCCGCTCAAAGAGCGATAACTCTGACCTCTCAACCGCAACTGTACATGTGCAATACCAATGGCAAACTACATCCAACATGTTCAAAACATCAAATATCCATTTTTCATTCTTTATTCCAGCCTTGTGAGATCATACATAGTAAATTTCTGGATCTTCGAAGTGAGATGGATAAAACTTTAAACCGTATACTATTACTCATAATACAAGGATTATAACATGTTCTTCACTTAATCACTTCTCAAGCATTAGTCTCAAAAAAAAAAAACAAAAAAAAAGCAATGCAACACAACACACTACTCTTATAGAATCAGATTTGCTATCCATCAATACTATGGGTATATTACATATACCAGTCTGTTAGAATAAAAAAAAAATCCTCAAAACCAAGTATTGTTCAATATGATTAAACAGCCTTAATTTCACAGAAGTTTCAAATGCGTTTTTGATCAACACAATGGGTGTATTCATCTGATTGGGTGGACAGCTACAAAAGTTATCCTAATTTGCTCATCTGCAGTTCAGAAATCCCCGGTAGGCCGCTAGCATCTACTTCTCAAAGAGCAGGCAGAGACTGGAGACAATATACTGGTGATATTCTGACCAATTCTGAATCCGAGAAAATAACAGACCCCTTGTCTAGGAGTATGGGCAAGTTCATATGTGGTAAATTTGACCTTGATCAGACATGTAGCCTTGACATTTCTGTTTCATGTATTCTCTATCAAGAATAGTTTAAATTATTACCAAGGTTAAAGTTGAGGACAGACTGAAAACACAATATACCTCCCCAAAATCTTTCTTTGATGTTGGTGGTGGGGGAGGGGGATATAAAATGTTATGAGTACATGTATGTACTCCTTATACACAGACCCCATGATTTGTGCTCTGAAGCCATACTCGTTATCTCAAGTTAAACATAAATTAGAGTGGAATATTGAGTAGGAGTATGGGGTTGGAGTCCAGGGTACCTGTTTGAGTACTGTGTATGAATTAAAAAAGTTTTATAACCTCCAGGTCTGAATTTCCCAAAGAAAAAAATTGAGGTCAAAATTGGAATTTAAGTCCAAGATTTTACTAGAATTTTGACTGTTTAAATAATAGAAAACTCAAACTTATAAGTTTGAAATTTTTTTCTAGAGTCTGGTCCTCAAGCCTCATGATAAATAACAAGAATTGGGAGAATGTGAGATGGACGAGTGTGTGCATGTGTAACCATTCTCAGAATCGCACACTCCACAGCTACACATCTGTCCACTCCAATCAAATTAAGGAGGAATACCACCCAAATAAAATTATCTCAGGCATGCTATACCTCCTTAATCGCTGTCAGAAGGATGAGTGTGGGCATGTGTAACCATTCCCAGAATCGCACACTCCACAGCTACACATCTGTCCACTCCAATCAAATTAAGGAGGAATAACACCCAAATAAAATTACCTCAGGTGTGTTATAATACCACCTTAATCGCTGTCAACAGTCTTTATATTTATAAGACTTTGTAGGAAACGTTTAAATGATTTCAATGAAAGAAATAATGTCCATAAAATTGGTTCAAACTTTCGAAATTGGTGGATTTTTCTTACAAATTGCTGACTGGTTTTTCCATCCGAGACATAAACTCATACATATTGCAGACAAAATTCAGAAGTAGGCTGGATAGCAAATGCAACAATGATAAAAAAAAATATATGCCGGTTTTGGCTTTTTTTTTCTTTCATGAAAACTGAAATAAACATGTGTACTAAACTGTTCATAATTTACAGTGCATACATGACGTTTTCAAGCAAACTAAAAATTCAACATGCAAGTTGTAGTGGGTGGAAACAACAGGATATAAAAAACGAGTGTTTCCATGAATCATGTAAATAACATTTTACTTACAGCTCTCAAAGTATCAATATGATACCAGCACTAGGATTTCATTAACATGAATACATCATCAATAATTCTTCTCCATAAATAGCACATTATAAATAACACATTCCTTAAAAAATGGACTAGATTGTAAGCATCTCAAACAGAGCTTTTGATAGCACTTAAAGCTGCCTAACTTGTAATTTGATTATGAGATTCTTGAGTAAAATCTTTGATGAAAGGCATATGTATATTACTTGATAAATACCACTAAGTCTTGTAATTTAAAAATGAGATTCTTGAGTAAACTCTTTGATGAGAATCATATGTATATTACATGATAAATACAGTCTATCAAAGCGAGACAGTAATTGAGCATGAATACATTTACAATATCTAGGGCAAAATACAGCTACATGTATAACTAGAACAAATTGTAAAAAAAGACACCATCCCCAAAGCACATTATTTCTACAAAGTAAAAAAGATCTAAACAATTATAAATATGGCTGCCTATCGTAAATCCATCATCAGAGAGATGTTGCTGTTGTCTGCTCAATGATGCGTGTCACAAAGGTCAAGGTTGAGGTCGTATTCAACATTGGAGTCATTGTAGCGTTTACAACCGTGGAGTTTATACAAGAAAGCTGAGTGATTGGTTCTGTTACCAGGAGACCTGTAAAACAAATCAGACATTACTCATAGAGAAAACCTGTAAAATAAATCAGACATTACTCATAGAAAAGACCTGTAAAACAAATCAGACATTATCCATAGAAAAGACCTGTAAAAACAAATCATACACTATTTATAGAGATCTATCTTGACTTTAACTCACCAAAATCTGATGTTAATTTTGCAGAAAACTTGGTGGGGGAAAGTAAAGTTTATAGTGATTTTAACCTTTGACTCAATTACTGTGGAATCATCTTTGTTCGTGGATTTACCCACAAATTCACGTGTCCTCGAACATTTCTTTAAATCAAGTAGAGTTATCTCTCCGAGTGATATGTATCGCTTACCCACAAAATGATGTCCCCATGAACCAGCAAAATTTTGCTTATCCATAAACATTGGCCCCCATGAATTAAAATGATTCCTAAGTATTACTCTGCGCTTAATAATCAATACTGATCTTCCTGTGGTGCCAAAAGAATCTTATATTTTCATCTCAATCAAAGTGTTATCCAGAAATCAATACACAAATGTTCTACAGAAAACTGCATTGATCTGATGTTTAATCTTTGATATCAATATCAAACTTTCTTTTATCAAAGTTTAATTTCGGGAGAAGATATTTTCTATAAAACCAAAATTCAATAGGCAGACCTATATACAGAACTACATCAATGTACCGTCCTCTTTCACGAAGCAATTGGACCTCATCATAGTCGCAAACCACAGGTTATTGTTTCATTCCATTTCACAATGGAATGAAACTATAACCTGACACAGTGGTTTGCGACAATGGGACCTTATCAAAAACGACTCACAATCTGCACACCCAACTCTAACATTGTCAATTTGTGTAAGAGAAAATGTTCACAAATGCATGGGCTTTTAATGATGTTTAATGGGAGGTAATTTACAACTGTAACGTCTAGTTTTGATGGATCATCATACCTGCTATACATGCGGTCAGAAGACTGGTCACTATTCCTCCTAGGAGAGCCCTCAGAACTATCTGAGCCAGATCCCCCTTCCTACTAGGGGCCATAGGACCAAGGGCCCCGAGCTGAATCCCGATAGAACTCAAGTTGGCAAATCCACAAAGGGCATAAGTGGCTATGATCTCAGATCGAACCTGAAATAAAGTGATATGTTAAACTAAAAGCTCATGGGCTGAAATGTTCATGACAATTCCTGTATAGTTACTGTAGAGTGCTTATTTTACGTGAGTACTTAATATCGCGAGATTTTACAAAAACCTATGATGTCACATGAGGGTGGAGCTACCTTAAATTACATCAGCTATACACACTACAGTGATGGTATTGACAAGGATGGTACATGTAAAAATGTTACAAGCAGACATTGCTTCATGTGTGATACTGAAACAAATAAACTTTATGTTTTGGGATAAACAAAAAGATGCGTGTATTTCTATCTTATCCATTGCCAACATCTACAGTAGTTTAAATTACTTACAGCCAAAATTCGCCCGATGCAAAGTTCTCGGTTTTTAAGGTAGGTTGATAATTCTCCATATGCAAGGAATTCATTAAGGAAGGTCTTGATTCCAATCAATTCTCCCACAATTCCACAGTCATCCCACTGCACACCCATTAGATAAGCCAGTGGCCTCAAGACATACGAACAGATCAACTGCAATGGCAAATCATCAAGGATTTCAATTCTATTCTTCATGTCAAAACTCTTATTTTCAGCAAGAACTTTTTAATTTCTTTATAAAATAATCCATTCAAAGCATATTTTTAGCAGTAAGTTCTTTGTTCGTTATTCTAAATTCAGATTTGTTTTTGTGCCTGTCTACCTGAAACGAGAACTCTGGGTAACCCACAAATCCGCCAAACCAGGACAGGACGGCATTAACAAACTCCAGCATTGCAAGGAAGGCGATAAGATTGGCTGCGATGTTGGCCACCAGTTTAATGGAAGATGAGGCACCAGCAGCGGCAGCTTCTAGAATGTTCCTTTCTTTTCTACAAAAAATAAACAGTAAATACATTACCATCATTGGTTGAGACATTGCTAGCACAAAACAAAACAAGTTAAACAGAACTACAATAGTGGTTATTTACACGCAGGGGAAATTTACACTAATTGCGCGGTCAAGTAATAAGCGTGGAAATTTCTCCCACGCGTATAATGATAAACATTTGATATAATATAATATTATATCCAGTTACCAAGTATCCCCCCCCCCCCCCCCCCCCCCGCATAATGTTGGGGGTGGAAAAACGCATACATGTATGTACACCCCCCCCCCCCCCCTATAAATAATCCCTTTTACAGTATAGGAGGACTTCAATGAACGAATGGATTTTGCCATTCAACTGTCCAACGTTTTTGATGAGAATTAGGCCTCCATCAACACAGATGCATAAACGCCAATGAAGATTCACTTTGATATCTTTCTTTTTTTTTATACACATACCTTTCCTCTTTGTCCAAGTCGGAGGCCTTGTTGAGTTTGCTGGTCTCTGTTTCAGGATACAATAATTTAGACACAGCCAGGGCACAGGGGGCATTCATCACCGAGGCACACAACAGGTGCTCTGCCGACACCTACAATAACAAGGGGGAGACAACTGTGTATTAACTGTCATCACGGGTCAAAACAGACAACACTGAGCTGACACCTACAATGACAGGGAAAGACAACTGTGTATCAACTGTAATCACTGGTCATGTAAACAGAAAACACTTGACCCGGACCAGTTAACAAATCAGTTACGATTCTGAATTGTAAATTCTGTCATTCAGAATAAATCAAACATACATGTTTTAAAAGTGTCTGGGACAGATCTTTTCAGATGACAAATCTCAGAACAAGTGAATAAATGAATGATCACTATCACTATAATGTTGGGACTTTTATAATAGAAAATGATAATAGAATTATATACATGTATCTCAGTCTTCACGAAAACTCAGTGGTCCGAAGACCGAGGCCAGTGAATTTTACGGTCGGGTCAGTGAAAATTAAAAATCAGGAAGTCCGATGGGCTTGTAGACTTTTTGTAAGTCACATAAAATATAATGTTGGATTTAGATATTCTAAACGTCTTATTTGCTTATATTTTCCATCAAAATAAAAATAAATAAAAAAATAACACATAAAGTAAGTGTTTGGACATCGTGGTTTGTTTATTTCGTAAAGAACGATAACTATACTTGTAATTGTCAAGATAACTTGTACGTTGATCAGGTGAATATTAAACGAACTTGTAGAAACAACAAAAATGGCTATGTTCAGTATCGCACTGCACACCGGTAATTGCTGGTTTATGGCATTGTCCAATTAAAATGAACTTAGTCAATTGCAGTTATCTCTGATTTTATGCAATTTCTATAGTTTATAGAATTAATTATCTTAGAGAAGGCTACTTCCTAAGGTGCATTCGGGCTGTTTTCATGTTTGTGAAAAATACGTGAATTTTTAGTCTTGTTGTTTGCTGGCGAAGAGAAAGAGAAAATACTGTTTACGGTGTTGTTTTTCTGGTATCGACAGAAAGGATGTCTTAGGGTGGATATGAATACGAGTAATAACCATAGTTTCGGTTATTTAATTGTACACTTTTACAATGCATTCCATAATATATGTGATAAACATATAAAATTTAGGGGGCCAGTAAATTTCAGTGTGGGCCAGTAAATTCAGACAGTTCACTGGTCCGACTGGCCAGCAAGTTTTAAATGTTTTCGTGAAGACTGGTATCTAAATTAAAGAAATTTTTGGGGGGTAAAATTCATATACAATTTTATGTAGAGAAATTTCTTCAATTTAGTTTTCAATTACTGAAGAGAACATTTTACCAGTAAAAGGGAATTTCAAAATACCAATTTTTTGCAAAAGGGGAAAGGTTATAGTATTGTTTACGGGTAGTAATACCACGCCAGTATCACCCAACCTTTATTCATTCTGTCAGCTTATTTTGCTGTTGTAGTAAATTAATTCAATATAATTTCATGAAAATACACAGGAATAATTCTTTATATACATATGTATGGTGCTGAATAGATCACAAACTGTAAAGTGTATAGATCTTGGTTTGACTTTTATTCTGCAACATAGTTTTAACTTTCAATTCCCAACTCTGTATTTGCATGTGCCTAAATATATAATGTCTACCGGGGATTTTCTGCAGTTGTCCATTTTTGCATGGGAAAAATCTGCAAAAATTACAATCACAAAAAAAAATATACATGTACATGTATATACACTGTAGGTACATACTGCAGGAATTGAAAACACAGAATACAATTTGCAACCATTTATGGATGAATAGCATAAATGTCCGACCCAGAAAATACCCGGTTATATAGTGCATGTGTATATAAAAAATCAAATATAGAGTGATTCTGAGCAACTTTTGATACTCACTCCAAATGATATATAAGCTGCCAACACCCCGCCGGCAATGGTGGCAAATCCGCCTGTCATGACAGCATGCAGCTCAGACTTCGTCATCAGAGCCAAGAAAGGACGAATGAGGATAGGGGCTTCAGTCTAAAAATAGAAAAATTATACATTCATTGAAAAGAAAATATGTGAACAGGAAACGTACTTCTACAATCAAAAGATTTACAATCGTTTCTCAATAAAAGAAAATGTTTTATCATATGAACTTAAACAAAATGTTTTATCATATGAACTTAAACAAAATGTTTTATCATATGATCAAATAATTCTGAGTTTTCTGGTAGAATGATGAATACAACATTTCATTTCTCCAACATTAGACTAAAATGAACATAATTAGATTGGGAAATTTTTAAATTTGATACTTGTTCAATGAAAACTTAAGTCTGACTTCCAGCTCACTTTTGATTATAGAATTATTGTTCAATTAAAGTAACACTGAACCTGATTTAAAGATGACTGATCTGGCATCGCATAGAAACTTCTAACAGCTGGTTTCGATGTTTTGAATTATTAGTTATATCATATTAAACAAAAACTTCCATTTCTAATCACTTTTGAGTAAGTCTTGCCTTATGTCTGTGTAACAGGAAGGGAGAAAATGCAACGGACCAGACCGGCATTTGAACCCAGGCCCCCTGAATCTCTATTCAGGTGCTCTACCAACTGAGCTATCTGGCCACTGGCGATTGAACCCGACTGACCGCTACATTCCTCCCTCCTTAAATGTCTTCGCCCTTAAAGACACAACCCAGATTCTTATTTGCCCCTGGCAGGACTTTCACCTGCAAGTCAAGGAGTGGGTGGTCATGGCAGCAAATGTAACAGGAAGTGAGAAAATGCAACGGACCAGACCAGGATTCGAACCCGGGCCCCCTGAATCTCTAGTCAGGTGCTCTACCAACTGAGCTATCTGACCACTGGTAATCGAACCTGGCTGACCGCTACATCTGTATACAAAATGACTGACCAGGTATCCTTTCATAGGTTCTAGTGGCCAGTTTCAATGTTTCGAATTATTCCATCATGTGATAAAACAATTATTGACATTTTTGAGGTCAATATGATACATCAGCCACCTGAGAAATACACAGAGCCCTAAAAAATGCCAATATAACTGTATACAATGTATTCTGATAATGAACATTCACAATACAATCCAAATATTTTCATACAGTGTTACATACATGTAGATCTATATTCTAATGCAACTGTTTTGTAATCTGCATTTTAATTGGCTAATGCATTGAGGTTTGAGGTAGTTTAATTGAGCATTAACGAAACAGAAAGCTATTGTACTGTCAAAATACAATGATAAAAAGACACAAGGTCAAGTGTACAAAATAAAAAATGGGTCAAAGACTCAATTGGTCGGGTTGCAATATTTAGAGTAAATAATTTGGGTAGGGATTTATTTGGTGGTAGTTATCTGGAGGACTGTTATGATTTGTTATGGCCTTAGTGTTGAAGGAGGCAGAATTGTAAAGTAAATTATCAAAACGAGTTTTGACGAGTGGAAAAAATGTTAGTTCCGTATCGGTAACGTGAGCGGACACGATTGTTTCCGGATACAGGTACGGATTTTTGTCTTGTAAAAATGCCGATATATATATATAAAAAAAACATCACATATTGCCACAGGGCTTTTATTGATTAATAAAAAAAACCATGATACAGTGCTCCAAGTCGCATCTGCTATCAGGTCGCAAAATGGCAACCTAAAAATATTTCTGGTCGCCATTTTCAAATTTCTACTCGCCATAGTAAAAGCTTTTGTAAATATAAGACTTACAAGGTTTTTTTTAAAATATGAATATCTTGCAAGTAAAAAATCAACACCATGAATACATTTTGTTTGTTTATATTTTGAAACTGAATAGAAATGTACTCTGAAACATGCTGGATGCTAACAAGTCAAGTATTTACTCTGGCAAAAGTTGTATTGCATTGGGCCATCCTGTATATTTTACAGTACGCTTCTGGAGAAGAAACCCAGCGTTCTACACAAGGATTTGCTTAAAAGTTATCAATAAGTGGGCCTTCACTGCTTATCATGTTATGCGAATAAGAGCTCCTAGTTTTGTTGGATCTTTTGCTGAACAATTAGTACCAGCATCAATAAGAACACTACATCCCGAGTTTGATTGTCTTTGAAAATTAACAGGAACAGTTGCCCCGATCGACTTAACTGCTAATAATGCAGTCACGGACAACGACATGTCTCTTACTGTTACCGTGAATAGTCACATTTCAACGTTTGAAAGATGTACACTCGGTCGTGGCGAAATGCTGACTTATTGGCCTCACAAATTCTGCAAAACATTTTGCCATCACGAAAATTTCCTCCGCCATTTCAGGACTGGGGTTCTTCCTTTACTTTTGCATTTCTCTTTAGACATTGCTACGCCATCTTTTGATGCAGAACTTTCCCCGTGTGATTCTTGAATTTCTTTGTTACATGTACAAGGCTGACGCTTCTGTTTTTTACTACTGATAAATCCAAAGTGCTCTAAACCTCGTTTTCCCGCCATCTTGATTGTTTTGACCGAGACTAAAAATATTTATTCAGACTTCCGATCCCGATTCTAAAATTTTACTGGTTGCCCAAATTTTCTTCACTCGCGAAAATGCGACTTAATTATAATCTCTAGTCGCAAAATTGATTTTCTGGTCGCAAATGCGACCGTTTTACTCGCAACTTGGAGCACTGCTGATATATGTAATATTAAGTAATAATAACTAAAATGAACAATAACTTCAGGTGCTTAAATTGTATATGATTATATGATAAAGAAACAGAATTTCTCTATTTATATTGCAAATTTACAACTCATGCCCAGAAAATTTGACATTCATATATAATTGAATTTTTCCTCAGAGGTAGTGCAACTAAATTTAACCACAAAAGATAATCTCACTTATACCTTTTTCAAGTTGAACTCTATTTTTAGTAACAACTTTTTGCTGTAGCGCCCATATTCGACAAAGGTCAGACTTCAAAAAACCTAGTGTATAACTTCTATATATATACTTACTTTCTGCAAAGTTTCAAGGTTGTACATAAAAAACTGTAGGAGGAGTTGATTTCACAAAATTTCCCCAACCGCCCGCCCGCACTTCACCATACTATAGACCGGATTTGCACTTTGTGCAACCCGGCCAAAAATGCAAACCTCAACAAAGTAAGACATAAACATCAAACAAAATAACCGTAAATTTTCTCATTTGTTATAGGTGACTGTTAATGCTTATTTAATGGCCGTGTCGCGAGTAAAACTCGGATCGCAGCCATCAAATCAGGAGCAATAAGTTACAAATGAGAGGATAGCTATTGATTCCACAAAATATTTTTCTGTACAGTTTTAATATTTTTGAAACTACTTTCCTCTTGCAATGTTTGTAATCAATCAAACAAAACATACACACAAAGACATTTCAGTAAAGATGAAAGCGTACCTGTCCAATGAATATGTTGCCAGCAGCACACAGTGATTCCGGTGCAGATGTACCCAGGCCAACCCTCATGACCCAGGCTATCTTGCTGATGACAACCTGCATGGCCCCGATGTAGTACAGCACAGATATCGCACAGCTGAAGAAAACTATTACTGGCAGCACCTATAAATAAGAGACAAACATTAATATCAATAATCTGTAACAGGAAGGGAGAAAATGCAGCAGACCAGACGGAGATTCGAACCCAGGCCCCCTGAATCTCCAGTCAGGATCTCTACCGAGCTATTTGGCCACCGGCGATCGAACCCGACTGACCCACTACACTCCTTCCTCCTTAAATTGTTTTCACTATCGAAAACACAAAATCCAGATTCCTTGGGCCCTGGCAGAACTTTCACCTGCAAGTCCAAGGGTGGTCAACATCATCAAATGTAACCGGAAGGGAGAAAAAAATGGCCCAGACTGAGATTCAAACCTGGGCTCCCTGAATCTCCAGTCAGGTGCTTTACCAACTGAGCTATCCGGCCACCGGTGATTAAACTTGTCTGACCACTACAAATCTAATACAGTGGGACTCACTGTAAGACTCTTGCCCTAATACATGTAGCTATGTGATAACTTCCAATCAGAGGATGGGGAGTGCCCAGGAGTGATTACATATGTAATATCAAAATCTGGACACTGCTGTTCTGCACTCAGGTTTATATACATAGTGTAGTGTCAGGGTTTATATCTACATGTACATAGTGTAGTGTCAGGGTTTATATCTACATGTACATAGTGTAGTGTCAGGGTTTATATCTACATGTACACAGTGTAGTGTCAGGGTTTATATCTACATGTACACAGTGTAGTGTCAGGGCTTATATCTACATGTACATAGTGTAATGTCAGGGTTTATGTACATAGTGTAATGTCAGGGTTTATATGTACATGTACACAGTGTAGTGTCAGGATTTGTACCTACATGTACATAGTGTACTGTCAGGGTTTATATCTACATGTACATAGTGTAGTGTCAGGGTTTATATCTACATGTACACAGTGTAGTGTCAGGGTTTATATCTACATGTACACAGTGTAGTGTCAGGGTGTATATCTACATGTACAGTGTAGTGTCAGGATTTGTACCTACATGTACACAGTGTACTGTCAGGGTTTATATCTACATGTACACAGTGTAGTGTCAGGATTTGTACCTACATGTACATAGTGTACTGTCAGGGTTTATATCTACATGTACACAGTGTAGTGTCAGGGTTTATATCTACATGTACATAGTGTAGTGTCAGGGTTTATATCTACATGTACACAGTGTAGTGTCAGGGTTTATATCTACATGTACAGTGTAGTGTCAGGGTTTATATCTACATGTACACAGTGTAGTGTCAGGGTTTATATCTACATGTACATAGTGTAATGTCAGGGTTTATATCTACATGTACACAGTGTAGTGTCAGGGTTTATATCTACATGTACATAGTGTAGTGTCAGGGTTTATATCTACATGTACATAGTGTAGTGTCAGGGTTTATATCTACATGTACATAGTGTAGTGTCAGGGCTTATATCTACATGTACATAGTGTAATGTCAGGGTTTATATCTACATGTACACAGTGTAGTGTCAGGGCTTATATCTACATGTACATAGTGTACTGTCAGGGTTTATATCTACATGTACATAGTGTAGTGTCAGGGCTTATATCTACATGTACATAGTGTACTGTCAGGGTTTATATCTACATGTACATAGTGTAGTGTCAGGGTTTATATCTACATGTACATAGTGTAGTGTCAGGGTTTATATCTACATGTACATAGTGTAGTGTCAGGGTGTATATCTACATGTACACAGTGTAGTGTCAGGGTTTATATCTACATGTACATAGTGTAGTGTCAGGGTTTATATCTACATGTACATAGTGTAGTGTCAGGGTTTGTATCTACATGTACACAGTGTAGTGTCAGGGTTTATATCTACATGTACATAGTGTAGTGTCAGGGTTTATATCTACATGTACACAGTGTAGTGTCAGGGTTTATATCTACATGTACACAGTGTAGTGTCTAATACACTTGCTTTTCACTGCTTAACTTGTTAATGATGACAAATTAAGTAGAGTTCAAACTTTCTCACAAACTCTCGAGATATTATAAAGCTCTATAAATGTAATCTCTTAGTTAAACTTTCTCACACACTCTCGAGATATTATAAAGCTCTATAAATGTAATCTCTTAGTTAAACTTTCTCACACACTCTCGAGATATTATAAAGCTCTATAAATGTAATCTCTTAGTTAAACTTTCTCACACACTCTCGAGATATTATAAAGCTCTATAAATGTAATCTCTTAGTTAAACTTTCTCACACACTCTCGAGATATTATAAAGCTCTATAAATGTAATCTCTTAGTTAAACTTTCTCACACACTCTCGAGATATTATAAAGCTCTATAAATGTAATCTCTTAGTTAAACTTTCTCACACACTCTCGAGATATCATAAAGCTCTGTAAATGTAATCTCTTAGTTAAACTTTCTCACACACTCTCGAGATATCATAAAGCTCTATAATTGTAATCTCTTAGTTAAACTTTCTCACACATGCTCGACATTTTAATGTTCTGTAATTGATATGACCAAGTCTAAAGTTTTTAGCAACAGACATACAGACAGACCGATTCAAAGGCCATAAAAATATGAATGAATGCAATCAATAGTAATACCATCATAGCAAATGGGTGATCCGTGTACTTGTCTCCAAACACAAACTTGGTCCCTGTGTTGGTAAAACTAAGGAAGGTTTGAACTTGAGTCCCAAGAAACTCGAACACCGCTTGACCAACATCTGTCTTCAGAATCAGAGCAGCGAAGAAAAATTGCAGGGCGAGACCTCCAAGAACTGGGCGCCAGATCACCTGAGAAACACAAATGTGGTTGATATTTACACACTTATATTCAAATACATTTGTATGATAGCAAGATGGATCTACAACAGAAAATTTAACACATATGTACAGTCTATCTTTTCATAAACTTTCATGTTTGTCATTTGAAATGATAAATATTATTTCATCAATCATGGAAATCGACTAATTGTGTAACTCAATCACTCTTAATTCTAAAACATTAGAAAATTTTATTCATGAATCAAAGATTCTGTATATATCATCTTCCATTTTGATTATCCAGGCCAAATTAATTCTTTTGCAAGGGTAAGGCCTGGCTGTCCTATCGAGGTCGAAGTTTTTTTTTTATACTTGGCATATATATACACTGCATGTACAAGTATCAAACTGTATACCAGAGCGTCCCAGGTATTGCTTTACTGCGTAACTCCAGACAGGCAGACAAACAGACAGACAATGTCCGTCATGCTTCTGTGTTTTAGATACCCCCCTTCCCCTCACACGTGTATGGAGCCCTGACAGAATTCGAAGCATACCTTGGTGAGATGGTGCCCTGACAGAATTCAGAGCATACCTTGCTGAGATGGAGCCCTGACAAAATTCGGAGCATACCTTGGTGAGATGGAGCCCTGACAGAATTCAGAGCATACCTTGGTGAGATGGAACCCCGACAGAATTCGGAACATACCCTGGTGGGATGTCTGTGTCATAGATACCCCCCCCCCCCCCCAACACACATGTGTATGGAGCCCTGACAGAATTCGGAGCATACCTGGTGAGACGGAGCCCTGACTGAATTTGGAACATACCTTGGTGGGATGAACGGAGCAGACGAGAAGAACAAACAGAAGCAGGACATAGCCGCAGATAGAGACGAGGTTCCTGGGGCGATCCCACACCGAGAACGCGGTAACAATAATGGCTGCCACGACAAGCAGAAAGCACAGGACACTGAAAAAACATAAACAAAACATCACACAGAATGTAACATACATGTATGCAGAGTGTTGTGTCAATATTTATTTACATCAGCACAATTAATGATTTCTCATTCATATTTTCATCATTATATCACCCAAGGTTAAGAAAATTTTGTGGGCTATGCAAATTAAATGGAGTGCTTTGAACATTTTTGGACACACTAACTTACATTTGAATAACACGGATCAACTTCTGACGTTGATTAAAAACATTCACGATGGATAACACCAGTTTTTCTGAAATTTTCCTTCCGAACATCTTTTTAACCAGCCATATTGTTATACACACAACCGTAACCATGGTTACAACAATGAGAGGTGTTGGATCCTTGATCTTCTGTTGTTGACTGATCACCATGGCAGCCACAAAGTAGGCAAGGTACAGCACACCCAAGGACACGTACATGCCCTGCGAGAATGGAGGGGATTTTCAAAACACTTTTGATTGACACCATTAAAAAAATACAATGTACATGTATTGAAAGCAAGGGGAGGTCACTGTGTCTGTCAACAGCTTGCATTTTCACAGAGCGGATCTCAAGCATACATTTTCTAAAGTTCAAATGTTCTTCTGGTTTTTAAAAAAAAAAAAAAATCTTTCCATCTGAGAGGTTTTGTATTTACGAATGAAATGTTTATATTTTGAAGTCTACATGTATGTGACACGTAATGGTGTGTGGACAAATTGAATAATGTGTGTAATAAAATTGTCTACACACCGTTGTGAATCATTAGTACATCAGATGTCAGAAAGTACACATTTAATGCCTCTATTTACTGTAACAGGAAGGGAGAAAATGCAATGGATCAGCCCGAGATTCGAACCCGGGTCCCCTGAATATCTAGTCAGGTGCTTTACCAATTGAGCTATCTGGCCATCGGCGATCAAACCCAGCTGACCACCACCTCAATCCATCCTTAAATGTCTTTACACTTGAAGATATCAACCCAGGATCTTTATCCCCAAGCAGGCATTTTCACCTGTCAGTTCTAGGGGCTGGTCTACAGCATGAAATGTAAAAGGGAGAAAATGCAATGGACCAGAGTAGGATTTGAACCCAGACTCCCTGAATCTCTAGGCAGGTTCTCCAACAAATGCATTATTTGGCCAACAGTGATCGAACCTGTCTGACGGCTACATTACATTAAATTCCCTACCGATCTATCCAAAGTTCGACTCGAATGTTAGAAGAATTCAAACGTAACAATTCATGATTGGTATATTTTACCGTTCTCATTAGATATCCCAGATGTTCATCAATATATGTTTTAGACAGTCTTACTGTTTTGATGTGGGGATATTTTAGTGGCAGTCTTACCGTTTTGATGTGGGGATATTTTAGTGACAGTCTTACCGTTTTGATGTGGGAATGTTTTAGACAGTCTTACCGTTTTGATGTGGGGATATTTTAGTGGCAGTCTTACCGTTTTGATGTGGGAATATTTTAGTGACAGTCTTACCGTTTTGATGTGGGGATATTTTAGTGACAGTCTTACCATTTTGATGTGGGGATGTTTTAGTGGCAGTCTTACCGTTTTGATGTGGGAATATTTTAGTGACAGTCTTACCGTTTTGATGTGGGAATGTTTTAGTGGCAGTCTTACCGTTTTGATGTGGGGATATTTTAGTGACAGTCTTACCGTTTTGATGTGGGGATGTTTTAGTGGCAGTCTTACCGTTTTGATGTGGGGATATTTTAGTGACAGTCTTACTGTTTTGATGTGGGAATGTTTTAGTGGCAGTCTTACCGTTTTGACGTGGGGATGTTTTAGTGGCAGTCTTACCGTTTTGATGTGGGAATGTTTTAGACAGTCTTACCGTTTTGATGTGGGAATGTTTTAGACAGTCTTATCGTTTTGATGTGGGGATGTTTTAGTGACAGTCTTACCGTTTTGATGTGAGGATGTCTTAGTGGCAGTCTTACCGTTTTGATGTGGGAATGTTTTAGACAGTCTTACCGTTTTGATGTGGGAATGTTTTAGTGGCAGTCTTACCGTTTTGATGTGGGGATATTTTAGTGACAGTCTTACTGTTTGATGTGGGGATGTTTTAGTTGCAGTCTTACCGTTTTGATGTGGGGATGTTTTAGACAGTCTTACCGTTTTGATGTGGGGATGTTTTAGTGGCAGTCTTACTGTTTTGATGTGGGGATGTTTTAGTGACAGTCTTACTGTTTTGATGTGGGAATGTTTTAGTGACAGTCTTACCGTTTTGTTGTGGGAATGTTTTAGACAGTCTTATCGTTTTGATGTGGGGATGTTTTAGTGACAGTCTTACTGTTTTGATGTGGGGATATTTTAGTGGTAGTCTTACCGTTTTGATGTGGGAATGTTTTAGACAATCTTACCGTTTTGATGTGGGGATGTTTTAGTGACAGTCTTACTGTTTTGATGTGGGAATGTTTTAGTGGCAGTCTTACCGTTTTGATGTGGGGATCTTTTAGTGACAGTCTTACTGTTTTGATGTGGGAATGTTTTAGTGGCAGTCTTACCATTTTGATTTGGTAACGTTTTAGTGGCAGTCTTACCGTTTTGATGTGGGAATGTTTTAGACAGTCTTATTGTTTTGATGTGGGGATGTTTTAGTGACAGTCTTACCGTTTTGATGTGGGAATGTTTTAGACAATCTTACCGTTTTGATGTGGGGATGTTTTAGTGGCAGTCTTACCGTTTTGATGTGGGAATGTTTTAGTGGCAGTCTTACCGTTTTGATGTGGGGATGTTTTAGTGACAGTCTTACTGTTTTGATGTGGGAATGTTTTAGTGGCAGTCTTACCATTTTGATTTGGTAACGTTTTAGTGGCAGTCTTACCGTTTTGATGTGGGAATGTTTTAGACAGTCTTACCGTTTTGATGTGAGGATGTTTTAGTGACAGTCTTACCGTTTTGATGTGGGAATGTTTTAGACAGTCTTACCGTTTTGATGTGGGGATGTTTTAGTGACAGTCTTACTGTTTTGATGTGGGAATGTTTTAGTGGCAGTCTTACCATTTTGATTTGGTAACGTTTTAGTGGCAGTCTTACTGTTTTGATGTGGGAATGTTTTAGTGGCAGTCTTACCGTTTTGATGTGCAGATGTTTTAGTGACAGTCTTACCGTTTTGATGTGGGGATGTTTTAGTGGCAGTCTTACCGTTTTGATGTGCAGATGTTTTAGTGACAGTCTTACTGTTTTGTTGTGGGAATGTTTTAGTGACAGTCTTACCGTTTTGATGTGGGAATGATTAGACTTGTAGAAGTTGGACACCCCGACATGAATCTGGACAAAGCTATTGAACAACATGTTACTGCTGGCGTCAGACGATAACGTTGAGTCGCTGTCTTCAGTTTCATTTAGACCTCTCTTCACTGGAACTAAAAAAGGAAAGCAAATTCAGAGTTATTTTCCTTGAGGACACAATTGCTAAAGAAAATTTTCACCATATACAAGTTCCATGACCTCGGAGGATATTGCTTGTAAATATTGACAATTCCACAACCCTTGAGGATTTTGGCTGTAAATATTGACAATTCCAAGAATCGGGAGAATTTTTGGCTATGAATATTGACAGTTAAACCATTGCTGCAACTGAAATCAAAACTGGTTTCAACAAAGCCAACACTTTATTTAGTCAAGCTGACAATAAATCAAATGTAAATGATGATTCAATGATTATAGCAAACTCAAGGAGTCATCCTACTTCAAATACAGATTTAAAAAAAACTACAATAAATGGAGTTACTTCAGTATAAAACTGGAGAATTTAAGATGTCAACTTAGAAGATGTGTTTAAATTCATTGTCACGACAAATGAAAACAACATACTTTTCTCGATGCAGACAGCTATTTCATCTGGTCCGGCAATGGAATCCTCTGTGGGCACTTCTGTATAATTGGTCAGCAAACTGCAGTCCGACTTCTCATACTTCATGGGGGTGGACGAGACGAGTGGTTTGGACATGGTGGAACTCTGTAAAGTATATATAGGAACCATTTATAACAATTGCCTCTACAGAACGTAAAATAACAATATCTGGAATGGAGGAAAAGTGTCAGATGATGGTTCATTAAAAGGGCTTAGACCCGGGCTTCTAAATCTGGGATCAGATACTCGGCCCTCTGATGTTCATCTTTCTGATCAGTGGTTATACTCACCAGCTAGCATGGACATTGGTCATAAAAAAAATGAAGGCAATGAAACTGAAAGCTGTTAGTAAATGTAAATTTGGAAACTTGATCTGAAGTCT
This sequence comes from Ostrea edulis, assembly GCF_947568905.1. Classification (NCBI taxonomy): domain Eukaryota; kingdom Metazoa; phylum Mollusca; class Bivalvia; order Ostreida; family Ostreidae; genus Ostrea; species Ostrea edulis. The sequence continues at coordinate 19,327,023 of NC_079173.1, read as the reverse complement.
TTCTAGCAACGTCATGTACCGTATTCATTCTATTGAGCGCCACAATTAATCCCTATTAGACTCATGTAGATTACATGTATATAACATCATAAAGGAAAGTGTAACAATAACTCATTTAGAATTTTTATTTAAACATTTCTCAAGTCTAAATTTAAATTTCATTGGAAATATATCTACACAAAGTACCAAATAACTGGTCTCCTTTTTCCGATTTTCTAAATGCCCAGGCCTCTCCGTACGATGAATATGGTACTAATGTGACACTGAATTGATAAAAAGGATTTTAATAAATAATAATAATCTTTATTTTTAAAGTCACACATACAAATAACAATGAACATTAGCTATATACTAGCTATTTACCAACTTGCATGAATGCTGGAGCTAGAGGGTCTTTTTGTGGGAGGAAACGGGAGTACCTGAAGGAAAAACAAATGTCAGAGTGGGCGACCACCATACCCTCTCACATACAACCCACTGCCGATCACGGGGATCGAACTCAGGTCACAGTGGTGAGAAACTAGAGCATTAACCACTACACAAGCCAGATACCGCATTTTGATAAGATGCATTAATATTAAACTACAACATGCGAGTTACAATACTAATCTAACTTAGACACCATTTGAAAATTTTGAACATCTTACTAAATTCCTTGCTTCAACATAATCGCTACGAAATTAAACATTCACATACATAAGTATAATTCATTACTGTTCTTAGATATATAATTATTTCTAGGTTTATCACAAATCAACCATGTTTCGTTTTGTTTGTGTTTATTGTTATGAGAAATTTTCACTCAAGGTATAGAGATGTCACCCTCTTCATGTGAAGTACCACAAGAATGGCACCTGAAGATGTAGCTGTGGAGGTTGACAATGCCTACCGTGACACGTGACCTTTGTGTTTGAAGGTCAAATTCCTAATACACCAATAGGCTATTATGTCGACTGGTTCATATCTTATAACAAGAACTATATATTAATTACAAGGACTCTATTTGCCTTCCAAATTTGTATTACAAAATGTGTTTGTAAGACATTTCGCCCCCAGTGCCAACAAAGAAACAAATGAGAGGCCTAATATCATAAGGAATATATATATACACAAAATATGATTGCTCTCAGCTACCTAAATTATTCAGGAAATATTTACTGAATTAACTTTTCTTATATGCAGGTCAAATTCCAGAGTCACACTGAGGTCATAAACTTTATGAAAAGAATGGTCTTGTCAGAAGGAATGCTGAGATATGAAATATGAGAGCCTTATCACTCATCATTTATGTTTTAAATTAGGTTTTACTCAGACAAACAGAAAGGCAGGGAGAGAAAAACAATGTGGTCTGGATCTTCAGATCTGAGGCATAAAAATTAATAACTGTTTTGTGTTAAAACCTTGATGCATCTCAATTTGATCTTTGGAATTATGACATGGAGAAGGCATTTTCCCACTATTTCATTCTTTAGAAATAAAATAGTATTGTTTTTGCAAGCTTATTTTTTCCCTCCAGAAAACAGTAATTAACCAAAAAAAAAAAAAAAAAAATGGAAAAAGTTTTGTTACATATTGATGGCATAGTTTAATTAAATAATAGAAATTCTTCAATGTTTCTAAAGTTGTGCTAAAATATGCTATTTGAGAGATATAGGCCCTTATAGCATGTTTTAAATATGTATATATCAGATATGACAACATTTAAGCTAATATGTTAAACTCTAAACGTGTACATACGCTAAATAAACTAAATAAAAATAAAAACCCAAATAATAATACAAAAAAAGTAAAGAAAATAAGATAAATAAAACCAGAAATAAAATAAGAAAAAAAAAACCCAACAAAAACATCCAAAATTATGAATCTTTTTAAAAGTCATGGATGCAGATCATGAAAATGATAATTTAATAATTATGAATTCTAAATATATTAATTTTTTCATTTTACTTTAGTTAACACTGTTTCTTTGTCTTACCCTCAATGCACGTGTTTTCCCTCCACCTTCAGCAAGGAAGTGCTGTTTACGCGCGTTCGCGGAGTGCGCGCCAAGTACTTAATCCTCTAGATGATGCAAACACACGAATCAATAATGCTGAAACCAGCTATTAAATATGATTGTAATTCCATAAATTAAAAAAATTGAAAAAGTTAGCCTATTGAACGAAATTATTTTTTAAAGAAATAAAACAGTTTATAAAAACCATACTCATTGATTATGATAGACGATTCATTAAACGACATGCGTGTATATAATTTCTTCACGCGTGATATGGGATTGTCTATGGATGTTACCCATTGAAAATCATGTTTCGTGAAAAACCAAGCGATCCACAGATTTTAAAATACTAAATTGTGGGGAAAATATTACTATGAGAATTAACAAACCCAGGGAACTACACATATCTGTAAAATTTATAATTTTAAACAAAGTATTGAAGATTCTTACCGGCTTGAACACTACACGTGTTTTCGACGAATCGATGTTTATGTTTCCCTCTAGATACACCGATCGGCAAATCGGAGAAACTCGGCTTTCTCCGTTCGTGACGTATTGCAATACACAACTAGCTAGGGGCGGATCAACAAATATAAAGTTCTGAATATTGCGTGGAATGAAGGAAGGAAAATAGTGACAGATCGGCCTCCTTTTTCAGACATTGCTACATGAATGAAACATATGTTTAGATTTAACAGTTGAAAGACTTTTGAACAAAAACATGAAATTGTCCACTTTTTGTGGGAAATCTCAATCAATACGTAAAATTAGATTTGTAAATCTGTTCCTTGTACAAGCTTGTGAAGCGTATTGTTGAGGATAAAAAAAAAAAAATACAAGTCTGATTTTAATTAGGTTGTAGGAAATCTCATCTGATATTTCATAGGACAGCGTGGATAAGTTGGATACAAGCCTTTATTAAATGTCTTGGATGAATCCTCTCTCTCTCTCTCTCTCTCTCTCTAATATATATATATATATATATATATATATATATATATATATATATATAAAGGTCCGCATGATTCGTACTAGCTGCAGAACTGCAGAACTGTAGCTCTCTGGAAAAATATTTTGACATGTTATGTCAGAGAGAGAGAGAGAGAGAGAGAGAGAGAGAGACTTGTATTTTTTTTTTATCCGCTCCTCAACAATGCGCTCACAAGCTTGTACAAGGAACGGATTTACAAATCTAATTTTACGTATTGATTGAGATTTCCCACAAAAAGTGGACAATTTCATGTTTTTGTCCAAAAGTCTTTCAACTGTTAAATCGAAGCATATGTTTCATTCATGTTGCTATATCTGAAAAAGGAGGCCGATCTGTCACTATTTTCCTTCCTTAAATTCATTCCACGCAATGAAGGAAGGAAATTTGTGATACATTTTGCATGTGAAATAACAGGTATCTGAATTTTGATCAATATAAATAGATACTAAAGAAGAAAAGTACTCTCTCTCTCTCTCTCTCTCTCTCTCTCTCTCTCTCTCTCTCTCGTACTGTTTTCGTTTTGTATCTATTTACCGATCAAAATTCAGATAGTCCCGTGGTGAAATATATATAGAATTCGAAAACATAAAAATTCTAAAATTCCATACAGAATATAACGTTAACAAAACTGTAGTGATAATACATGTATCTTTAAGCAAATCAAACACTTGTCTGAATTATTTTTTTTAAAGCAGAAGATGGTAAATATGAGACACCTGAGCAAATTCGAAGGTTTATATGAATATTCATTCATTCAATAATACTAGAATAATCATGGAATTCGCCACGGTTGTTTTTGTAAACCCACTTTAAGATTTAAAGCGTAAAACTAAAACTGGTAAAATCATTATTTATGATGCAATAGGTAAAAGTAAGTTTTGCCAAGAATCTTGACATTTAGATGTTGACAGAGGTGTTGTAGCGTAGCGTAATACGCCCTCTGGTGAGAGATTGGTGTCAACTATACAGCCTTTTAGCGTATACGGAATATACACATCTTCACCTTTCCCTTAATTCCCCATGTTTAACCCCCCCCCCCTTCAACTTAATTAATAACCAATGTGACCTTCTCGACTCTTTGTCTTGCATTCATCTGTTTTGCACTTTATGTGTCTTTATCAACCAGTTACACAAAAATTATTTAAATTTAACTGACAGTTAACATCTGGCTAACACTATATAAAGGTGCAAGAGATAACGTCAGATTAAATACCCATGATTAATTTGTAAATCAATGATTCATTAAAGGTTATAAATCATATACATTGCACAACTTGTTTCTGAATATTTTTTTTCTTCTAAGTTTTACACGTAGATTTTAATGTTAAATATACGTGTAGAATCTGATGGACGCCATGCATGTTTTCCGGTTTGTTCGCATTATGGGAGCACAACACAATGGAAGCATATGGGGTTCAGTGTGGTGTGCAGAAATATCATGTCTCCATTTTAAACATTTATCAATATTTTTTTGTTTGTCAAGTCGAAACGTCACTTGCACATTTCAAGTATACATAATTTTTTTTAGAATTATAAACAGCACATCAAAAAAATGTAAAGTGCAAATATCTATGAATAATGATCAGCACTGTACATGATCAATTGATATTGAAATATTAAAAACCTAAAAGTAAAACGTCACAATGCATATCCGCAGTGTTGGTAAGCAGAGTTACTGTCACGAGAGAGGAGGTGTGTGTGTGTAAAGTTTGACGTTATGAGATTGAACATGATAAAAATGAGGTAGTCTAATTCAGAAATTTGATTTTCAGTTAATGATTCAAATGTCTTCTTAAATTTGAAAGTTAGGTTCAGCATTATTCACAACGAATCTAATGGATACATATAGTTATAAACTTTTTTATTTATCTATTTCCTGTGTTTGTTCAATTATAGATTCAAAACGTAACATTTATTATGAAACACCCTATTTTCCCGCTATCCTTTAAATTCCCCACTATATACATGTACCCCCCCCCCCCTTCACTTTAATTTCGTCACGTAATTCTTATATACAGCAATGTGTTATATATATATATATATATATATATATATATATATATTATATATATATATATATATATATATATATATATATATATAAATATATATATATATAATTAATTCAATTAGGAAGAGTTGATATCACGTGCACACAGTCAAAATGATTAAATAAAAAAAGCAGGAAAATATGCAGTTCCAAAATAACTAGCGCTAGTGATTTGAATTGAAAGAGGAAGATATGAATTTACAAAAACCAATTCTGGCCAGAAGATTTCTTTAGAAAGAAACAAAAGAATATGTGAATTATGTAACCTTAATTGTGTTGAAGATGAATTTCATTTCCTTACTGATTGTCCATTCTATGTTGAAGAGAGAAATATGTTTTTTAATGGTATATACAAGCTCAACAAAATTTTTATCTATCTAACAAATAAGGACAAATTTACTTGGTTGATGATTAATGAAGACAAACCAGTAATTGTCAAATTGAGTGAATATTTAGTGCAAACTTTCAGAAAAAGAAGTGATGCTTTAAAACTGCAAAAATCATTATAGTTTATTATTCATATATTGGTATAATACTGATACTGTCCATCTACTTGTATATATACATGATCAGCAATTCATATATGTATGTACTTGTTTCCCCAACATGCTGCATCCACACGCAGTTTGCAGTCTATGTAACCTGTATTTAATGTTGTAAACTTTCTTTCTTTTTTGAATTTCCTTCTTTATAAAATGTCTTACTGTTATGCCCTCTGGGCCCAAAATTGGAATAAACTTATCTTATCTTATCTATACACGCACAAACGAATTCCAGTAAGTTTGGTAAGTCGTAGCGGCGAAAAAGTAATTAGTTAGAAATGATGAGTAAAATTGCAAACTTCTTGAAAATTAACTTACTTGTACAGACGATCAAAAGTCGCAATGGGGGTATCGATTTTTGGTAACCTTGGGAAAATAACCCCCCGTTCACAAACTGCTTTCACACATTTAAACCTGCACGTCTGTTGTAACTAAACAATCAATGCAACTTTTGCTTTGAGTTCCTGGAACAGTTATTTCAAACTGTTACAATATCACGTTGAAAAAAACCCAACAAACTTGTATTAAATTATCACTCACAGGAAAAAAGATAAATTGGTCAAGCTGAAGAAATATATGCTCAGTTACAACATCGCTATTACCTAGATTTAACCTGTAACATACGATATAAGTTCAAAATGATCATGGCATCATCATCATCTAAATCTTTAAAAGAGAATTTTTTTCCATTAACATCGACAGCACACTTCCTGTCTTAACGTGACTCAATCGTCTTTCAAGTTGATAGAACATCCGTGTACTCCATGGCGAAAGGCTAGTTAATACGATCATCTATTTTATTTATCTATCGTCTTATATTCATTCACTCAAAATTTTTCGGTATTTTCTAATACTTTTTTATTTTTATGTTTTTTATTTATCATGAATTATACTATTCCCATGCCGTTCTTCATCCTCTTATGAACCAAAGTTCTAAAACTTTCGTTGGTTGCTCATTAATATACACGTGGTCACTGAGTATATTGTTAACAACCTTTGTAACGCAGAACTATTCTGCTAATTAATTACAATGAAGTCCAATGAAATCATTTGGAAATATCCCTTAAAGATAGATTGACTGGCGATCCGATTATCCATGAGACATGCTTTTAGTCCGATAATAAAATACCTTGGACGTACTAGGTGTTAAAAGAGTGCATTGGGAATCAGGATTCGAATTAACAATTCAGTTAAGAAAATCTTTGTAAATCATCACTTTGCCCCTATGCAAAAATATTTAATTCATACAGTAGACAATCCCTATATTTAAATACGGAATGCATGTGTATACCCGATTTCTAATCAGATTGGCTTCATAGTCGTGATCCATGGCAGTTCTTCGTGCATGCACACAAATATAGGTTACCTTTATTAAAGAGAAGGAGAGACTCGCTTTGTGTGATTATTTAAAGGAATCCATGATGTAGAAATAACATTTAAAACATTTCAAAGTTTCAGAGGAGTTTTCTTACCGCCCGAGTGTAGACATTGTGCATACATATACCGCCGCCCCATAACAACGATTTCTAAATATTCAAAAAATTCAGAAACCATAGAGATTAGTATTACTTCAAAAATCATGAAAATGTACAGTAAGTAAGTAAGTAATTTTATTTATTATAGTGGCATATGTACATATATTCATACATCCAATTTTATCACAATACACAAATCAATAAACACCCGGCCCGTCGGGCCTATATGCCACTTTAAACATTGATATAATAATATATAATGCAAATAATTGCACATAATAACATTTTCTGTAATTATATATACATACATGTGTATACATGTATAATAAGTATATAATGTATAAATAGCTCAGTTGTTGATTTTTCCAAATATAATAGATTGTCTAAGAGAAAAGGAGGAGTACAAGTATTTTGCTAATTGTCTTGGGTAGTTTGTTATTAACATTCGAAGAACCTCTACATCTGACATTGACATTTGATTAAATCCCGTGTTTTCAAACAAAGTTGTTCTGAGTTTAGAATACAATGGACAATAGAGTAAAAAATGAATTTCGTCTTCCACACAATTTAATGAACACAATGAGCATATTCTTTCAACAGCAGGTTCCCCATAATATCTTCCCGTCTCTATTCTTAAAGGTAAAATACCACATCTAAACTGCGACATAATTGACCTAAAGTATTTTGGCATATCCAATGTTACATAATTTTCTCGACCAAAGGTTGATTTTATAGACACATAAGTTCGTAATTTAGGTACTTTAAATACTTCATTTTTCCAGATATTTGAGTAATAGTAATGCATATTTGTTTGAAGAACATTCATGTCTATTAACAATTTTGAGTCAAAATAACTTTCCAGTTCCAAATTTTGCAAAATTTCTTTCAGAGCACTACACCAGTTGTTTCTACATATATCATAATCCATTTCAAACACTTTTCTAGTAATGCGTTCACTGTCAAATAACAATACTCTATTCCAAAATCTTATCATATTAATCCATCGACGATATTGACTGGGTATCCACCCCGTATCTCCATAGATTGCCAATAAAGGTGCAAAACGATGTACTCCCAAAAAATATCTAATGGCTCGATTTTGAACATTATCTATTGACTGGAATTTTTTGAACCCCCAAACACTGGACGAATAGTCTAATATAGGTAAAACGCAAGAGTAAAATAATTTTTCGTAAGCAGTGAATCCAAATTCTTTATTATTGTGTATTGTAGAAATAATTTTTCCAAGTGCCCGTCCTCCAGCTTTAGCAAGATTTTCTGCATTTTTTGTAAAATTTCCAGTGTAAGTAAATATGATTCCAAGATATTTATAGCTATCTACTATTTCTAATGTATTTGTTCCAATAGTGAATTCAAACTCTGTTCCTTTTGTTCTAGTTTTACGAAAGTGCATACATTTGGATTTTTCAGTATTTATAAGGACTCTCCAATGCCTGCACCAGTTGTGCAGTTTTTGTAACATACATTGTAATTCTTCCGGTGTCTTAGCTATTAAGGCTATATCGTCTGCATATAATAAAACGGACAGCTTTTCATCTGCGATATTTACACCCACATCTTGAATCAAATATAAGTTGAAAGAGATTACGTAATGTTTTAATTATCATTGGGAATTTTAGAACACTATATGGAATTTCATCATACCCACTAGCAGATTTAGATTTAGAGTGCAGTACAATATCAGAAATTTCTTCCAGCGATATATCATAATTTAATTCTTCATTGCAGATGAATGATTGAAGTTTCATATTATTTTCCAACCTTGTTTTTTCTAGCCTTGAACTATCGTAATGATCTTGAAAAAAATCAGTATTCACGTTACCGTTATACAAATTTTGGAAATCAATTTGCCATCTATTTAAAACTTCTCGTTCATTAGTAATGATATTTCCATCTGTATCTATGACCTCCATTGGAATATATATTGTATTTCTTGGTCTCTCTCTCTCTCGAAAAGAAAAAAAAAAAAAGGTCCGCATGATTTGTACTAGCTGCAGAACTGCAGAACTGCAGCTTTCGGAAAAAATATTTTGACATGTTATGTCAGAGAGAGAGAGAGAGAGAGAGAGAGAGAGAGAGAGAGAGAGATTGAGTGAGTGAGTCGATTAATCCAAGACATTTAATAAAGGCTTGTATCCAACTTATCCACGCTGTCCTATGAAATATCAGATGAGATTTCCTACAATCTAATTAAAATCAGACTTGTATTTTTTTTTATCCGCTCCTCAACAATACGCTCACAAGCTAATTTTACGTATTGATTGAGATTTCCCACAAAAAGTGGACAATTTCATGTTTTTGTCCAAAAGTCTTTCAACTGTTAAATCGAAGCATATGTTTCATTCATGTAGCAATGTCTGAAAAAGGAGGCCGATCTGTCACTATTTTTCTTCCTTAAATTCATTCCACGCAATGAAGGAAGGAAATTTGTGATACATTTTGCATGTGAAATAACAGGTATCTGAATTTTGATCAATAAATAGACACTAAACAAGAAAAGTACTCTCTCTCTCTCTCTCTCTCTCTCTCTCTCTCTCTCTCGTACTGTTTTCGTTTTGTATCTATTTACCGATCAAAATTCAGATACCCGTGGTGAAATATATATTGAATTCGAAAACACAAAAATTCTAAAATTCCATACAGAATATAACGTTAACAAAACTGTAGTGATAATACATGTATCTTTAAGGAAATCAAGGTGTTTTTGTAAACCCACTTTAAGATTTAAAGCGTAAAACTAAAACTGGTAAAATCATTATTTATGATGCAATAAGTAAGTTTTGCCAAGAATCTTGACATTTAGATGTTGACAGAGGTGTTGTAGCGTAGCGTAATACGCCCTCTGGTGAGAGATTGGTGTCAACTATACAGCCTTTTAGCGTATACGGAATATACACATCTTCGCCTTTCCCTTAACCAATGTGACCTTCTCGACTCTTTGTCTTGCATTCATCTGTTTTGCACTTTATGTGTCTTTATCAACCAGTTACACAAAAATTAGTTAAATTTAACTGACAGTTAACATCTAGTTAACACTATAGAGGTGCAAGAGATAACGTCAGATTAAATGTGAGTTAAAATGGGACAGTTGTAGAAAAGTTAGTTAAATCTAACTTCCAGTTAATGCTATATAAAAGTAATTTAAAATGCCTGTGTCATTTCTGTATTAATTACCCATGATTAATTTGTAAATCAATGATTCATTAAAGGTTATAAATCATATACATTGCACAACTTGTTTCTGAATATTTTTTTCTAAGTGTTACACGTAGATATTAATGTTAAATATACTTGTAGAATCTGATGGACGCCATGCATGTTTTCCGGTTTGTTCGCATTATGGGAGCACAACACAATGGAAGCATATGGGGTTCAGTGTGGTGTGCAGAAATAATATCATGCCTCCATTTTAAACATTTATCAATATTTTTTTGTTTGTCAAGTCGAAACGTCACTTGCACATTTCAAGTATACATAAAATTTTTAGAATTATAAACAGCACATCAAAAAAATGTAAAGTGCAAATATCTATGAATAATGATCAGCACTGTACATGATCAATTGATTTTGAAATATTAAAAACCTAAAAGTAAAACGTTACAATGCAAATCCACAGTGTTGGTAAGCAGTGTTACGGTCACGAGAGAGGAGAGGTGTGTGTTTAAAGTTTGACGTTATGAGATTGAACATGATAAAAATGAGGTAGTCTAATTCAGAAATTTGATTTTCAGTTAATGATTCAAATGTCTTCTTAAATTTGAAAGTTAGGTTCAGCATTATTCACAATGAATCTAATGGATACATATAGTTATAAACTTTTTTATTTATCTATTCCCTGTGTTTGTTCAATTATAGATTCAAAACGTAACATTTATTATGAAACACCCTATTTTCCTTCTATCCTTTAAATTCTCCACTATATACATGTATCCCCCCCCCTTCACTTTAATTTAATTTCGTCATGTAATTCTTATATACAGCGATGTGTTATATATATATATATATATATATATATATATATATATACATATACATGTATATGGGTGATATATCAATATTCACATGCAAAAATGAAGTCACAAGCCTTGTAGGTGTATTCTTTTCATATCGTCAAGATTTACGCTAGAAAATTTTAAACAAGTCATTCATAATTAGAAATTCAGTGACGAAGTGTAATGGTGACATAAGAAATGAATATTTTCTTTTGACTCCAACATATTGTAAGATAATCTGAAATTCAAATCCTCAGTTCTCCGCCTGTTGCCTATAAAATCTTAGGACATCCATTTCCTTTTTTAAATTGGTGCTTATTTTACCTCGTACTATCCAGTATTCATCATTTGTAAACACTTCTCAACATATCGTTCTTGAAATATTCCCGGGAACGGTGTAACCAGCAGAATTTGACTGTCAGAGGAAGTGGTTCCATATGTTGCAAACAGGTTACGCTAAAAAAGTAAATCAGTATAGGATTATGTCTGACAACACACCAATTGATTTTGCCAGTAGTCTGATATGTTAGAACTATAAACAGGGTGGTATATTATTAAAAAATGTTAATGATATACTATTTATTATTTTTGAACTTTATTACATATTCTTGTTTTAAATAAAAATTGAAACTTTTTAACAAGGCACTTTCTTAAATTCTGAAATGTGGAATGTATTTTAACAGAAAAGATACGACGGTGATATTACGTATAGGGTAATGCCCAAGTACCAATCCATTCCATAACAGTAATGGGACCGAGGCCTGGAAGGGTGCATTGCTTTTCAGGATTTGAGAGGTACGAGGATATTGACCCACTTAGATTTAAGCGTCTTAAAGAGGATAGAGATTTTTTTATGCATTATAAATATACATCCTAATATCATATAAGTAATCACATGGTATACTTTTGCATATAGAACATCTGTTTATTTTTTTCAACAAATGTCATCAACGCCAGCGGCTTGATTTCTATGAAGAATGTAATGTTCAAAACCCATCTGTGTGTCTGAATTTTAATCTGAAATAAAAATTTCAACGATATTTCGGTAAAATGTAAAAGCTCCATAGTGACAAAGAGGCATTGTGAGAAATTTGTATCTACAGAAAATGACAAAATTGAATTCAACAGAAAAATTATATGATTGGTTGAATATTGTTTAACGTCCCTCTCCAGAATATTTCACTCATATGGAGACGTCCCCACTGCCGGTGAAGGGCTGCAAAATTTATGCCTATCCTCGGCGCTTATGACCATTGAGCAGGGAGGGATCTTTATCGTGCTACAGCTGCTGTGACACGGGACCTCGATTTTTACGGTCTCATCCGAAGAACCGCCAGATTTAGTCGTCTCTTACGACAAGCAAGGGGGTACTGAGGACATATTCTAACCCGGATCCCCAAGGGACTATGTAGTTGTCTGAAAATCTGTAAAATAATATGACACCACATGTGGATTTCAAACTAAAATAGTTGTACCTTTTTCGTTATATCAAGTCACCATGAACTTAAAGGCATGAATTAGTATTATGCTTTAGTACAGTGGAATCTGGACACAATACAGATGGCCAAAGCTAGCTTATGCATTTACTTTCACAGTTGTATTATTGTTGAATTGATTGACTTCCCTGATGAATATACAATTGAGAATAAGACAAACACGGACCACTGGAAAGATCAGAAGTAGGATCAGGTGCGTAAGAGGACACCTGCTGTGAGTCTTATATTTTGACCACAAACGGTATGAAAAACCGGCAACACTAACCTGTCCGTCAGTATCTGACCCGCTCCAAAAACAAAAGATCACAGCAGATCGCGCCATTGTTGAACCAACAGTTGTTTACATATCTCCTTTTCTGATCTCCTGAAATGTTCAAATACGATAATAGAAATAAATAATAAAATAAATATTGAAAACTTACGATATCCCATGTATGTGATTAGTGCCGTCATTGCAATAAGTACAATAAACATGCAAGCAATGCAATTCTTTATTCCATCCCTCATCCCCCCAACTTATACATACCAAGAACACTTATACCTTGTACTTACCAAGTAAACACATACCATGTAGATACACAGTAAATGTATGATACATGTATATACATACCGAGTAAAATTAAACATTGTAGATACCAAGAAAAACGATAACGTGTAACTTGTGTATACGGTGTAAACACATGACGTATACATACCAAGAACACTTATACCCTATACTTACCAAGTAAACATAAACCATGTAGATCTATACAAAGTAAATGTATGGCATACACATACCGAGTAAAATTAAATCTTGTAGATACCAAGCAAAAGGTAAACGTGTAACTTGTACATAGTGGTGTAGTTTATGGACGTTTAGTTCTATAGTAGCTTATTCTATAGAGAAAGAAATAGTTGTACTCACCAGGATTGACAAATGGAATATAAATACACACCAGAGTTGAATATATGGATATAAATGCCCACCAGGGATAAGGACAGGGATACACGTTTCTCACGATCTCTAGGTAGCAGTGCATCGATGAATCCTCCGTGGTTGTATTGATTTGTGAGCTTTTTTAATTCATCACTTTTCATTGTATACAGTGTGTTCGTTTGATGTATTTCAATACATGAATGAAAAATAGTGTTTTACTGTTTTGCAATATATGTTACGTTACGGAAATTTATTTGAAATATATAAAGGTATTATCATTTTTCCTTATCACATGAGGATATGCTACCTTTGAAACTATAACTAATAGTAAATTGTTGTGCAAGTTGACCCCAAGTCAAAATCACAACTTTACACTTTATCATGATCACATAAATATTCAGTTGACTCGCATTGTCAGCTGTATGAGAATGATATGACTGTTTTCACGTTCTACTGATAACACCTTAATTAGCGAAGCATCAAACAAGACAAATCTGATTATGTAGACATATTTTAGATGTCTGTAATGTCCAAAAGTCAAATTCGAAATCGCATTAAATTATATCCTTCTCGCGGCGTATTTTGGGCAATTGTTAACATTAGAAATGTATATGTAAGAGTATATATATGTATATGCATTTGTAGGGCATTTCATAATATATGTATTTGTAAATACTACATAATATAACAAACTTACATCCGATGTCAAGGGCAGGTTAGATAAAAGAAAATAATCCAATCTCTACAAACGGAGTTTACCTGGTGGATTCTTCATGCTTTAAAGCGATTTGAAATCGATGTTTTCAATGATGTTAGCGGCTACAGATATTATGTCATTCCTTGCTGATGAATTTATGCATCAAGTGTCTTTGACGTATACTGTAAATTACTACTTGATAAATCAGTGTTTTATACAATGTTCAATTTTTTTTTTATCATGTTGAATGCTTGCCGAATCCGGTTATTGCAGTTAAGACAGTATCTGCATCAGTGGAGGCTGGGATGAAATCTAAGTAGATAATGCAATTTATAAACGAAGGTGGATATATATTTCCTAGGGGAGAAGGACGAAACCATTTCTAGCATTTATTTCAGAGTAAGAGAGACTTTCGGGAGTTTAACACTCAGTATTTGATAACCAACAACGCAGAGTGATAGGGAGAAACAAGTGTTTTTTTTTAGTAACCCTTGTAGATCAGCTGTTGACTTGATTCGCTTGTATTTCATGAAAATTGAAGATAACAAACAATGACTAATCTACAAAAATCAAATAAAGAATGTAAAATTAAGAATAGGGCAAACACGGACTCCTAAACACACTAGAGGTGGCTTCAGGTACATAGGAGGAGTAAGCATCCCCTGTTGATAGTTTTATAATTATAACTCATAGTGATTCTTCACCAGTTGTTTGGGAAGTGCATCAACGTTTGTCGCAGGAATGGCGATCAAGGTCACAACATTGCTTTCTGTATCATGCCAACGTCTATATAGTATGGGGCGTTAATTCTTGAGGTGTTTAATTTGAGAGACCTGTGATTTTCTCTTTTAACATAGGAATGTTGATGAAGGAACAGTTAGAACAAAACCTAACTGTCCTAAATGGAATGCTCCCACCATAAATCAAATACACTACCTTGGATTAAATAGATGTAAAATACGTACCGGGAACTGTTGTTTCGACGCCAGTAGTACCAGTGATGGAATCTGAAATGGTACAACTCCCATTAATTTTTGGTATATACATGTACATATACTGTTGGGTGTATATTCATTTTGTTTTCCCATGACATGGAAATAAACGTTGCAGTTATAGCACTATTGTACAGTGACGTTTTGTATATTAACAATAATAGCTTTCATTCATATGTCAATTTGATATATCCCCGTGAGCTCGAAATAAAGGACACCACAGAGTCGTCCACTTCTGCTTCATACTTAGATATTTTATTGAAAGTAGACATTAACGGCAAACTGACAACTCAACTGTATGACAAACGGGATGATTTCAGCTTCTCCGTCGTCAACTTCCCACATTTATGTAGCAATATTCCATTATCACCTGCATATGATGTTTATATACCTCAACTGATTCGATATGCAAGAGCTTGTTCTGTGTATAGTCAGTTTTCAAATCGAGGTGAGCTACTGACAAACAAGTTGATGATACAGGGGTTTCAACAGTCTCGATTGAAGTCAGCATTCCGCAATTTCTATGGTCGTTATAACGATCTAGTTCGTCAATACAACCTAGCATTGGGTCAAATGCTGTCTGACGTGTTTCATATCGATTGTTAAGCCGTTCTTGGCACACTGATGTTGACTGCGGATAACTCCATTTACCTGATCAGGATATAGGGTTCACGGCAGGTGTGACCGGTCAACAGGGGATGCTTATTCCTCCAAGGCACATGATCCCACCTCTGGTGTGTCCAGGGGCCCGTGTTTGCCCAACTATCGATTTTGTATTGCTTATAGGAGTTATGAGATTGATCACTGTTCGTTATCTTCACCTTGTGAATTAGTGCATTGGACGAGTAGGACGTGCCCTAATTCGCTCCCTATAAAACATCCATTCGTAAGCCAAATCCAATAAAAACGTATTTTGTAGAGTGAATACGTTTGAATTTCTAGTGTAATTTAGTGTTAGTGTTTTAGTAGACAGTTTTAGCTATCTGATGTAAACCTATTTGTTTGCCGTGAGGAAGAGACATGTCATCCTGAAAATTTGAGAATTTAATTATTTTTGTCGTTGGCCATTGCAACGACACAAAGTGCTTCAAGCATAACAAATATTCGCATAAAGGAGCCGAAACCATGTGTCGGGATATATTTTCGCAAAGCACTATATGGTTTGCACTCATATAGAGAGAAACTTCTTTGGTCTGTCGCTTAAAAGGATGTATATCCGAGTATCATACACCATTCTTGTGTAATTTGATTTTGGATGTTTATTAACGTAGTTCCACACTCCTGTGACGTCATAAGATTTTGCAAAGTCAATGATTTAATGACTTGAACATAAATTTTGTTGGAGTGTTTTTCAATAGTTATTTTTAAAAAAAATGTCAGCCATAAAACATTTCAAAAGTCTTAGTTATATTTGAATAGTCAATGATATGTTTCAAAATATTGAATCCAAGGACAATAGCTCCGTTTTCAATAAATTATTTATCAAGCCCGTTATGCGATATATTTCCTTTATTTTTCACAAACATTTTACCAAGGTGATAAGGAATCATTATCTGTGTCTTTGTGAAATTACATAAAATTTTAATCCATTAGTGATTTTAAATAGCTCATCTGTATGGTGCCAGAAGTCGGTTTTTTATGGGGGTATACATACTCTAGAAGCTATACATTCGAAATTATTAAGGAAAGGTATGAATTTTTGTTTCGATAAATAAGTATAATAGATGTACACCTACTAATATAAACAGAAAAAATGATATTTAAACCATGGTATAAGGAAACTGTGTCCACATTTATTCGTTTTTTAACATTTTGGAGAACAACGCTAATTCAATAATTCTGCATTTATTATTCTAAAACTTGATGAACATATTGAAAATGACATGTGTTTTAGTTATTGAAATGTTTTTTGATAAATAAATGCAATTAAATAATTTTCTTGTTGTTTACATTTTAAAATAACGACAAATAACTGTTTCCAATGAATTTCATAAAAATCTACATAGGGGTACATGACTTCAGTAGTGTCTGTAATGAAAATTAATATGGAAATCCTTAAATAATTTGCATTTTTTCATTACTCTGAATGTTAATTCATTCATTCCAAAAAAAAAAATGCTACCTAAACCCCAAAAATCCAGGACTAAGGACCCACCTTAAATGCTTTTATTACATGTATTCTCGCAGTTTCTATATATCTAATATATTCTAATATCACTCTTTTCAGCAATAACATCAGTTAAAAATACTGATATACGTCAACATAGACATGACGTCACACTTTGCCTCACCCTGCCTTTTATCAATATTGCACGGTGCACTGTACTTTGGAGGTAAGAGACCAGAAGATTGGGATGATAATCCACGTAAGTTTACAATCTTAATCCGAGCTGTGACTTGCGAGATCTTTATAACACGTGTTGTATTTTATCCAACCATTACGCTCTCTCAGTTGCATGCTTTAAACTAGTTCAGAATCCGTTCATATTCAATATGAACGGATTGTGTCGTGCGCTGAAATTGGTTGGTTCATAAAGGAAAATGCGATTTGTAATATAAATATTGCTCGAATAAGAAATAAATACTTTACTTTGTACTTTATACATGAAGCGCAATGTTCGATATAAATGTTTGTGGTTTTTGGAGGCATTAGTAAACTAATAGCGATATGACGATATCAATAACAAGTATGTATGGTCAACTGATACATTTCCTAAATTAAAGTTCTAATGACATGTTGATTAGACAAAGCTGCAAAAACAATAGGAGAAATTTCGCCATTTCCCCTCGATCTTTTGTCATACTCGTACTATAGTTTTTTTTTTATTTGGAGTCAAGCAGGGCAAATCTCCAACAGTAACGTATTGTGTACGGGAAACACATGACATGTTGAAGTACAATGTCATATATCCTGATAAAAAAAGAATAAAAATATCGAAACGGAGTAATATATTAGAGGAAAAAAAGCATTTTAGCTGAAAATGTCGATAATTATTTTTTTTACAGGTTTGCACATAGACGCAGACATTCGCAGCACACATATCACAGTATGTAGCAAGCTTGTAAAAAGTCCTTTATCGGGATAGTCTGATATCATGAAATACTTAGAAAAAAAGAGGTTCGCACCCGAGATTATTGGAATAACGCTATTTTTTTTTAAAGGGTATTGCTGATTTCTACATTGAAGGAGAATTAGCAAATTAATAAGAAAAAACTTGGGATGCAACGCTTGTTATTGAGCTACAGTGTTCCAAACATGACCTTTTTGCACTTAAAATTTATTCAATTAAACTTGATTGCCTGTCGGTGTCAAAACAACATAAGCGACACAAATCAATCATTACACAAAATAGATACATAATCACGTCTTCTAACACTCCAGAAAAAAGATAATACTAGTAATGGAAATGAATAATGACCTTTCTGCACTTGAGATACGAAAAACTCTATTATATCAAAACTGAGAGTTTAAAAGGACATACTAGTAGTAATATCAATTTCTAGAATTTTACATAATTTTCAAGGTATGATCTTACAATTTAAAATGGAACTTAAAAAAGTGGGGGTGGGGTGGAGGTCAATTATTGGCGAAAATACTACATTTGTTAATAAAATTTCGAGTACATTTATTAATATGTCAACCAAGTTAATAAATTACAAGATTTGAACTAGTTCCAAATTAGATACAAGTATATAGGAGTACACAAATAGACGATACATTGGATGAAACAGAAACTGTGATATCACTTAACACTTTTTGATCTATTTAATGAATCCTTCCGCCACAGAATAGTCCCTGCCAAACCCTTTCCAAAGTTGAATTGACACAAAAAAATCAACTGGATAGGGTTCAGCATTAGATGTGTAATATGTTTGCACGAATGGGATCAGTTTTGAACCACTGAATTCTTAGTTGTAGCATCCTGCACAGTTGTGCTCAAAAGCTCAGGAGTTAACTTCCTTAAATAGAGATATAGAAGAACTGCGAACAACATTGTCATGTTCGTTGATAAAACGTATGGACTGTGGATAACTGTTTACCTTGGACTTCTGCAACGTACAGCAGATGTACGAAATTGTATTTATTTTGTTTATTGAAATTTTCATAATGTACTACGATTCATTTTCGACAGTAAAGTTGAACTGTAAACACGTTGTCATTCCATTTTACAGATTGAGACATACTTCGTTTGTGTCTATCAGCTGCATTTGATAAGACCAATATATCATAGTAGAATATTTTTTTCTGTTATATTCTGACCTATTGACTATTGACTTTTTAATACTGGTTTGAATGTTTGTGGGTCATAAAAATCCCATGGAAAGACATCAGTAGTGCTTTAACATCCTATGTATTTGACACTCGTCTACATTTGTACCGATGCTTATCATTTCTGCAATATCATCAAGCAAATGATATGTCGGTGGTTTTATATTCAGTACAAATGTAGTGTGCACTGATTACGAAAAACTGATGGGGACACTGTTGAACTCGGTTTGTTGGTTCTTGCTTGTTTTATGTCTCGTCGATAATTTATCACTCATATTGAGACGTTACCAGCTGTGGTTGACGTACAATCACTACCTATGTTTACGGATTAGTTTTGACGTGGACATGACACGATCGAGTGGGCCTCAACATCAAGACGCCCATCGTATGAAGCGAATTCTCTACCACTGAGCTACCGCGACCGATCGCCGAACCTAGAATTTGTAAATATTAAGTATCTGTGATATTATTTTTTGTAAAGTATATACTTTTTTAAAATATAGATTTGTTTCATTACTCTAACAAATACCCATCACTTTAAAAGTTTTAATAATACTTTTGATATAGGTGCAACCACATATACCGCACACACACACCCTCCCCCAGGAGTACGTTTCTAACAGTGGAAAAACGTAATAAAATCCATCAACATTATACATTTATTGCATGACAGCGAGGGAGATATAACGATTTTTTCAATCCTTTTTTCTTGGGTGAATAAATCTTCACATCTCCCGAACATTCACGCAATAAATTGTTTATTATACCGAAACAAAACAAGACTACAAAATACATTTGAAATTGGAGCCCGCTCATCTATACATTGTATGTAGATCAGATTGCCCTAACGGTAACACCGCACCGTCAACGTATTAGAAGGAACAAACAACGAACTATGGTGATATGAAAACCAGTTTTTGTATTTCCATTATCGTTGAATGCTGATGTACTTGTTTGTTTTTGTATCAGCGAAAATCAGACGACTTAACTGTGTAACAGAGACTGGCATATTATGTACCTTATGAACTATGTAAATACAACGACTCGGCCTTATTGTGACATCACAATAGCCTATGTCTACCTTGACGTAAAATTTATGGAAAATACACGAGGCTGCCGAAGAGGTAAAATATGATGGGGAGTATATGATGTTTGGGAGGCACGTGACTGCCTAAACCAATCAGATTACGCGTTGCACAGGACTTTCATACTGAGGTATAAATCATTTTAGGAGGTCAAGTGTTGACATATCCTGCAATACACGTTGGATGCACCTAGCATTGTGAATAACTACTTGAGATGTGATTCAGGATCTATATTGAGTTCCTCATGGTCTCTATAACGCATATAGTTGTATTAGACTCCCGTATATATGACTTATAATACAATATATATCAATTCAAGGATTACATGTATTCAGACAATTGCATGTACATAGATGAAATATATCGGGAACATACATGCTGTGGAGACCAGATCGGTGTCTGTATCCCCAAGGGTAGATGGTATACCTGAATCACAAACTACGTCTCGAAGTTTCAGGTCCTTTAGGAATGTTTTTCTTAGAGTCACAGGATTTTTACAGGAAGGGTTATCAATCAACTGCAATCGTCTTGTTTTCGCAGTGCGGATAATGTCGACTAATGGACATTTGCAACGCAGAGGGTTTTCATATAATCCACTGAAAAAGACAAAAATAATGTATTGATAGAAAAGACAAAGTTGTAGCATAATTAAATGATATAAAATTGAAATACTGCGATATCTTGGTGCTTTTGCTGGGGGAGATGCATCGGTGAAATTACTATTGTTGTACCATCACATGCGATGTGTCCTTTCATTGAGTGAGTTATTCCACTATCGTTTGAAAGTTTATATACTATATATTATACAATTTCGGGATCCAATATATGTGTGTGAGTACGCTATAACACAATGGTGAAGTAAAGCTACATTCACATATTCAGGGGTTCGTGTTTACTTTCTTTTATTTTGTATTCATTATTGGAACTTTGAGATTGATCACTCTTCGTTATGTTCACTTTTTCATTCATTGTGAATTATCGGATTTATTGATTGATGTTTTCCGCCACATTCAACAATGTTTCAGTTATATGGTGGCGCCCAGCTCTTATTAGTTGAAAAGAGAACCCACATACAACTTACTTGGGAAGAGTTCACAGACTTTCCGAAAGTAAACTGGAAAAATGTATCACTTACCAGCGCGAGGGGGATTCGAAGCCGGGCTGACAGAGGTGAGAGGCCGTATAATTTTGAGTGCAATGCTCTAATCTCCGAAAATGCACTTTACTGAGTCATCTATCAAATGTTGTTAAACCGTAATATTTCGTTATTTTTTACTAACAACATAATCAAAATTTTCAACATCATAGAAGTTCAGTATGTTGTAGTGAGTATGATGTCAGAGTACATCTGCAGGTCATATTTCTTTCTCCTTATTTTAGCAAGGAGAATCTCCAGATTTGACTCCACTTTTTTGGCACACTGTTTTTCTCTATAATAGCTCTAAAACTTCATTCTTATTTCGGATTTCAAACATTTCGGTTGAGCATAACTGAAGAGACATTATTTGTCGAAATGCGCATCTGGTGCATAAAAAATTGGTATGGTATTAGTTTTAAATCAATACCATTTTAATTACAATTTGGAGGAAGGTGAACTTTAAATCAAAATTTTTTTAAAGATGCCATGATATCATCAATTTTATGAGATATCAGATATAATCATTTCTTCAGACGAATTAAATTGTATGAACATCTGAAATAAGTTTGCATCATTCAGTATGAGATAGAGGACTCTTCGTTACCTTCACCTTTCATAGGATAAAGTAACAAAAATCAAGACCATTTTCAAATTAATACACTTTTCGCACAATTCCTCGCATTGACAATCTTCACTTTTCCTACAAACAATTGCTATCTATATAGATATCATTACAATATCCCTAGATTCGTCAGTGCATCAAGGATTTATTCTTTAATTTTCTATGTACTAAGTTTAATTAACCAACACTATAATGATGATATATATTATTATGTAAACTGATTTAATACACGACCTCATCCGTATGGCTTTAAACATGGGACTTAGATCCATCGCCTACCATTTATTTATTTTCTAACAAATATAATTTCCATACATATATTGAATAGAGATAACCCAGTGAACAAAATAGAACAGCACAGAGATGTTGTTTTATATTTAGATATTTTTCTTCACAGAACAAAGACATTGATGGTAATTGAACGCATACACTTGATGGCAAATGGGATAATTTCGGGTTCACCAACATCAGTTCCTGTACCTACGTAGCGATATTCCATTATCACCTAGTTATCGTACCTGTGTCTTCCAAATGATTCATTTCACTACCGCATTTTTTGCTTCTGATGTATTTGGATTGTAATTGTACACTTCCTCAAAAAAAACAAACAACATCTCAAACAATTAAAGGCGAAGATAACGAACAGTGATCAATCTCATAACTCCTATAAATAATACAAAGCACGACTTTGGGCAAACACGCACTCTGTGATATACCATATGTAGGATCGGGTACCTAAGAGAGGTAGGCATCCTCTCTCGACAGGTCATCTAGAGCCATATATCTTGATCAAGTAAACGGAGGTATCCGTAGTCAAAATCAGTGTGCCAAGAACGACCTAACAATCGGCATGGAACAGGTTGACAGCATTTGACCCAATGGTAAATTGCACTGGCAAACTAGATCGTTATAACAACCATAGAATTTGCAAAATGCTGATTTTAAACGATACTGTTGGAACCCCTGCACCATTAACTTGTTTGCTGGTAGCCTGCTTCGATTTAAAGACTGACCATACGTAGAAAAAGCTCTTTCATATCGAATCAGTGGAGATGTAAACTTCATATGTTCACCTTTCATGCAGGTAATACTGGAATATTTCTACCTAAATATGAAAAGTTGAGGATGGAAAAGTTGAAATCATAATAATAAAAACAATTGTAAATGAAAAAAGATGTACAGTTTGGAATATATTGTATGCAAAGTTGCTTTAAAATGTGGTCCAATGTTAAAAAGGAACAACCGACGTATATACTGATACTTATCTCAAAATATCAATGAAAGGATGTACCTAACATCATACTATTTTGATAGCATTTTCATCAATGCATCTTCTACAGTTGGATAGATGGCCTATTAACTATTTTCAGAAGTTGTCATTTTTGACATACTGCACGTCTCCAGCCTCTACTTGATGAACAAGCGGTGCTTTCGTAAGTTGTTTGTAATAGTTTATCATTCACATTTATCAGTACTGAAAAGAACACCCGAAGCCGACGATGTATAGTATTCAAATCAGACAACGCATCAGTCTTTCCTAACTGCGTGTTTGGCGAAGATGCATCCTATATTTCCGCATTTCGAAACCCTAAGATGACTAAGACAAGGTGTTTAGCACTTTATTCTGTTACAACATATATGTAGATGTTTATTTTCAACTGGGCAACATGGGATGGTTACTCCTCCTAGTCACTTAACTACACCTCAGATATATCAAGGGATTTCTGTTTGCCCAACTGTCTATTTTGTATTCCTGATAGGAATTATGAGATTGATCACTGTTCGTTATCTTCACCTTTTGTCGAGATCCGTAAGATCGTTTTTCTATTCAACTTTCCTGATTTATGAAATTGACCACTTGTTGATCATCGTTCGGTTTCTTCGCTGATTAATCGAAACTAAGGTATCACAACACCATTAATTATCGAGATGTCAAATATAGCATAATTGATGTATATGAGAATGGTTACACTAAACAGATTCATGAGATTAATAATGATTGTATATCAAGGTGCAATTGATTAGTGTATGGGAATCTGATATCTATTTTATGTCATTCACAGAGAGGTGAAGATAACGAACAGTGATCAATCTCATAACTCGTATAAGCTATACAAAAGAGATAGCTGGGTAAACATGGACCCCTGGACACACCAGAGCATCCTTGTGTGATGTAAAACATCGATATTGTTTTTCTATTGGTACATTTTGCGTATGAAAAAAAAGAAATATTAATCTATATTGATCAGTAAATCAAAAAAATTACTTTGTTCAACACCAGTATGCCACTGCAAACACGTACTTTGAAGTTGATTATGAAACGATGCTGGATTTTTTCCATTGACAATCTATCTCCGTAGTCGTTGGTGATCAGGTCTTCCAAGAGTCTGTTAGAATTCAAATGGCACGACTTGTGCTCCTTTGAGCTGGCCTGTTTTTATATTCTGATTAGGCAGAATTTATTCAAAGGATTGTACATGACAAATAACATATTTACTGACCTTGCAATCGACATTTAGATATATCGATGACTTTTTTTATTGACAATAATTATTTTCATTCATATATCGATACAATGTATTCCAGTGAAGTCGAAATAAAAGACACCATATATAATTCTACTTCTGCTTTGTACTTAATAATTTTATTGAACATAAATTTTAAAAGGAAAATAAGCATTCAACCTGATGACAAATGTGATGACCCCAGCTTCTCCATCGTATACCTTGACTTATGTATATTTAGCAATATTCAATCATCACCTTTATTTATTATTTATGTTCTGAACTGAGTCGATGCACAAGAGCTAGCTCTGCGTATGATCAATTTTTAAATCAAGGCAAGGTACTGATAAAAAGTTGATGTTACAGGGGTTTCAATTGTTTCGTTTAAAATAGGCATTTCTCAAAGTCTATGCTCGTTATAGCGATCTAATTTACCAATACAATCTGTTGTTGAGTCAAATAATGTATAATGTGTTTCATACTAATTGTTAGGCCATTCTTTACACACTGATGACTACGGATCACTCCGTTAATAGATCTAGTGGTAGATGTGACCGGTCGACAGGGGATGCTTAGTCGGTCGATAGGGAATGTTTACTCTTCTTAAACACCTGTTCCCATGTCTGGTTTTATCCAAGGGTCCATGTTTGTCAAACTCTTCATTTTTTATTACTTATAAGAGCTTTATGATTCATCACTGTTCATCATCTTCACCTCTGTATACAAATAATTGTTATAAACATATATATATATACTTACAGTGTCTTTAGCTTCGTCAATTCATCAAATATTCCATTTGATAACGTTGATATTTTATTTCTTCCCAAGTCTCTGAATCAAAAAGCTTTTCTGATTAACCTTAATTGATCAACGCTCCAATGATGAAATATATAATTTTCTAAACTAATTCAATTTTATAAACTGCTTTGAGACATGACAGCATTGTCATTGCACTAAATGTGGCTTTAAACAACTAATTTGAATCAATCACGAACGGTTTGTCCATTTTCTAATAACAATTCCCATTAAACGTATTGATCAGAAATTACCCGGTCAACTCGAAATAAAAACATCATATTGCCCTTTATCAGTATTTTTGAACAGACTTAAATTAAACCCAAGTAAAACAGAGTTTGTTTTATTTGAAAGTCAAAAAATGTTATCAGTGTCTTCGTGCATCAAGGATCTATGATGTGTTTTAGATAAACATTTAACCTTTGAGAAATGTGTAAGTGAAAGATGTAAAATAATTTCCCTGAATTTGCATTACATTAAACACATTCGTCAATATCTTACTGATGACTTGTGTAAACAGTTAATACAATCGTTAATTAGTTACTAACCATTAGGGTTATGCCAACAGTGTACTACACGGATTGCCTAAACGTACAATCAAATGGATGCGGTTATTACAAAATCGTGCGACAAAACTTGTGCTAAAGTGGAAGTCTGCTGAGAGTTCTACAGAGGCTTTAAATCATTTACATTGGTTACCTGTTCATTTTCTGATCAAGTTTAAAGTTGCATGTGTTGTTTTTAAATGTCCCAGTGATAACGAAAGCCCATCATATTTAAGAGAAATTCTGAGCATTCGAAGATCACCATACAACATTCGCTCCCTAAGCAATGCTGTTAAAACACGAAATGTCCCTGCCGCCAAACACAAACAGATTTGCTTCAAGGTCATTTGCCATATAGAACCTACCTTGTGGAATGAACTTCCAACAAACATTAGAACAATCAGCGATTATAATATTTTCAAGCGCCAACTCATGTCATTGCTTTCAACTAACTTATCATTACTTCATGGACACTGTTATGTTGATAATTAGTCAATTTTAATGTTTTAAACTTTTGAAAAAGTGTGCGCGTTATAAATTTTGATAATGATAAATAAAATGATATTCATGTTTTCTATTTGAATAATTTTCATTGATTTGGAACGTTAATGGTAAACGAGCACATAAGGTTTGTAACAGCTAGGAAAAATTAAGGTCCGCTACCATCAACTTCCTTTATGCATGTAGAAACATTCCACTATCACCTGGTTATGATATCTACGTCGCCCAACTGATTCGATAAACAAACGCATCTTCTGTGTATGATCGATTTGGTTTGTAATCCCTGTCCCTAAAATTATTTGTGATCAATTATCATCAAATTTTGATGCAAGGTTAAGGAAATGTGCTCGGCTGGATAGACGGACGGATGGAAACGACAACGAGCATATGCTCCCTTAGATAATATACTCTAAATATTACATGTCAAAGTGAATTTGTCACCTTTCGAGATTTGAAATATGTATACGCGTGTGAATATGTGTTACATATCGTTATATGTATAACTGCGCTTTGTTCCAAAACTTGTTCCACAAATGTTTTACGGACAAGTTTTGGAACAAGGCACATTTATATATATATATATATATATATATATATATATATATATATATATATATATACCAATATGCATCTTGATCAGGTAAACGGATCAATATGTCAATGCAAGGTGAAGATAACGAACAGTGATCAATCTCATAACTCCAATACATCATCTTTTCCATTCTGTAAAGTTGTTATTGTACCTTAGGTCTCTCAATAATAAAGATTTCATGAGGAACTTTAATTTATCAACGCTACAATGATGCTACAATGATGACATATATTACTGTGTAGACTGATTCAATCAGCGATA
Organism: Ostrea edulis; assembly: GCF_947568905.1. Lineage (NCBI taxonomy): Eukaryota > Metazoa > Mollusca > Bivalvia > Ostreida > Ostreidae > Ostrea > Ostrea edulis. The sequence continues at coordinate 19,299,542 of NC_079173.1, read as the reverse complement.
TTTTGGCATTTGCATGAAATATGACTTTAAACACGAACACGAATCATACACGGTTTACCCACTTTTTGGACAATGGATATTTCCATTCATATGTTGATTAGAAAGTATCCATTCAACTCGAAATAAGAACACCACATAATCTTCCACATCAGAACAAATGCGATAATATCTAAAAAAACACACACACACACATTTTTTTGGCAAATGGATTGATTTCAGGTTCTCCATCGCCATTTTCCTACGCTATGTAACAATATTACATCATCACCTGGGTATGGTATGGATGTCTCCCAATTGACTCGATAATGGAGCATGGCCAATGTATATACCGATGAAGCTCACTAAGAAATAACTTGATTTTAAAATCAGTATTTCGCTAATTATCTTGTTAAAAATGATGATAATTTTAAGCTTTTATGTGTGGGGACAGTGACTGAGATTGCAACCGAGAATCAAGCATTCCGTGTACATGTCGTATATTGTATTGTGCGACTTCCACACAATCATTTCACGAACGGACGTTTCTGATCGGACAGTAAACCTTCTATAGTTGAAGACATTTGGGCAAACATTTAATTTTACAGATAGTGTAGTGTCGTAGGACATTCAAAAGACTTTTCACAGATCTCGAACGACTTCTGGAGATCGCGCAGGTGGTATTATAAAAGAACTCGATAATCTAAAGATGTCCATACGTCCACCATACAGATGTTACCAAACCTCATTACAAGAAACCATGTAAAATGACACTAAAATGTAAACAATAGTGTCCCAGCTTCTTACGATGTGATAAATCGTGCAGAAAATAGCAGACAAATTAATCGCAAGAACATCGTCGCCAATGTAAGTCGAGCTTTATAGAACAGTTCATCCTGTCATACATTATGGAACAGGGGACGATAACCATCAAAGATGCGTTAAATTATCGATATCACAGAAGTATCAATTATGTGTTTGTAAAATCTGAAGATTGCACAAATACTAGTAATCGAGACGAATTAGCTTGAATATTTACCCAGTGATAGGAACAATGCAAATAAAAGGTGAAGTTAACGAACAGTGATCAATCTCATAACTCCTATAATCAACCAAAATAGATAGTTGAGCAAACACGGACCTCTGGAGACTCCAGAGGTGGTATCAGGTCACGAGGAGGCGGAAGCATACCCTGCCAACCGGTCACACCCACCATGAGGCTATATCCTGATCATGATGAACGGAGTTATTCGTAGTTAAAATCAGTCTGCAAAGAACGGACTAACAATCGGTATGAGACATGTCAGATATCATTTGACCCAATGATAAGTTGTATTTGCGAACTAGATCGTTATAACAACCATATAATTTGCAAAATGCTGACTTCAATCAAGACTATTGAAACCCCTGTACGATCAACTTGTTGGTCAGTAGCTTGCCTCGATTTAAAAACTGTCTATACGCAGAACAAGCTATTGCGTATCGAATCAGTTGAGAGATATATACACCATATGCAGGTGATAATGGAATATTTCTATATTAATATGAGAAGTTGACGATGGAGAAGGTGAAATCATCCCGTTTGTCATACAGTTAAGTTGTCAGTTTGCGGTTAATGTCTACTTTCAATAAAATAGCTAAGTAAGAAGCAGAAGTGGACGACTAGGTGGTGTCTTTTTTTCGAGCTCGCAGGGATATATCGAATCGATATATGAATTAAAGCTATCATTGTCAATAGACAAAACGTCGTCGATATAACTAATGTCGAATTGAAGGCCACAACACGAGCTTTTTTGTTGCGTATACGTTTTTGAATAAATTCTGCTTGGTATGAATATAGAAACAGGTCAGCTTACAAAGGAGCGCAATTCGTGTTCATGGGAATTTAAAGAGACTGTTGGGAGACCTGATCACCAAAGACCACGAAGATATTGTCAATGAGGAACTCTAGCGTATTGTTTTTATTTCAACTTCAAAGTACATATGCGAGGGATCAGAGTGATGTTTAACAAAGTAAGTTTTGGATGACTGATCATTTTCTTTTTCCATTTTTGTTAAAGAAGCAATTACATTGTGACATTGGGATAGAAAAAGGCAAAATAGCAACGTTGGTAACCTCTTCCTACTTTTCCAACTGTACAAATACAATTACCACAATACAACAGACGCGTATTTCTTCAAAGAAAATAAAAAAGACGACAATTGATTCCGTTGACACTAAAACAGGTAAGGGAATTTCACATGAAGATTGATTGGTGTTTTCCGCAACACTCAACAATTTTTCAGTTATTTGGTGGCAACCAGTTTTTATTGGTGGAAAATAGAACCTATGTACATTGTACATGGGAAGAGACCACCGACATACCGAAAGTAAATTGGGAAACTTTCTCACTTACCTCCGCGAGGAGGATTCGAACCCTCGCCGACCAGAGGTGAGAGGCCGTGTGATATTAAGCGCGATGCTTTAACTACTCGACCACGGAGGGCCCTGCGCATGAAGAACATTGCTATGATTTTAATGACTGAAGACCTTTTATGAAGTTAATGTGGGTCAGTATGTTTCTGCTTGATGCGATAATTATAGGTTTGTTTCTTAATGTTGACGAAAACGATGATGAAGCTTTCATTACTTTTTTAGCACGAAAAACAGAAACATTACCAGGAGCGCGGTCATTGGAGGTAATCCTGGTGAGCTACGTGCGAAATAAATTAAAGCAAATAACAAAGTCTCTGAACCCATTAATCCTGCCAAAATTGCAAGTGTAAAACAAAAGAAAAGCAACGGCAAAGTATGCGTTTAAAGTAAGAGAGTAAAGAGGTCTGATGTTCGATGGTTATAACGTACTCTGTATTGTTTGAAATTTTGTCATTTTGTTGGATAAGGAATTTAGGTAATAAATGACTACATTAGAGCTATTAAAAGTGCTTTAAGGACAATAAGCGAATTTATCTTCAATTACTCATCTAAACATCTATAAGATTTAGTATCTAAGTGCTAAATGATAACCTGGTAATCTACGTTGCGTTTCCTGTATTTATACTTACTTTATGCTATTTATATTTTTGGGGTGTTCTTATGTCGACTTTAGCAGTGAATTCGAATTTAGGGAGTCCTTAGAATAAGGTGTTTTTTAATCAAAGTTTTATTAGATTAGCGTTATTATTGATTTTTTTTAAGGTTTGCAATTTTTTTACAAGCTATACAAAAGAAACAACATAATCTTGTTCATTTTGAAAAAAAAAAGTGTGTTGATATACTTTGATTGTCTTTTGTTGTTTAAAATACACTTTGACATTTACATATATCGACGACGTATTATCTCTTGACAACAATAGTTTTTATTCATATGTCGATTCGATATATCCCTGTGAGCTCGAAATAAAAGACACCACAGAGTCATCCATTTTTGCACCATACTAAGATATTTTATTGAAAGTGTATATCATTCGCTAACTAACAACTGGACTTTATGACAAGTGGGGTGATTTCAGCTTCTCCATCGTTAACTTCCCAGTTTTTAAATCGAATCAGGCTACTGACAAAACAAGTTGATGGTGCAGGGGCTTTAACCGTTTCCTTTTAAGTCAGCATTTCGCAAATTCTATAGTCGTTATAACGTTCTACTTTGTCAATACAAATCATCACTAGATCAGATCCTGTTTGACTTGTTTCACACTGATTATTAGGCCGTTCCTGGCACACTGAGTTTGACTACGGTTAAGTCCAATTACTTGATCAAGATACAGGGCTTACCGCGGGGGTGACCGGTCCACAGGAAATGCTTACTCCTCCTAGGCCTCTGATCTCACCACTAGTACATTCACGGGGGATCCGTGTTTGCCCAACTCTCTATTTTGTATTGCTTGTAGGAGTTATGATATCGGTCTGACGTGTTTCATGCCGATTGTTAGGCCGTTCTTGGCACACTGATTTTGACTACGGATAACTCCATTTAGCTGATCAAGATATAGGGCTCAAGACGGGTGTGACCGGTCGACAAGGGATGATTACTCCCCTAGGTACCAGATCCTACCTCTGGTGTATCTAGAGGTTCGTGTTTGCCAAACACTTTATTTTATATTGACGCAGTTGTGTTAAGTAGGGCCATAGAAATATGTCAGGAAAAAAGCATTAATAAACAGATCAATTTGTGACCAATTCTGTAAAAACAACCCTTTTATACAAAAACAATATGTATATATCATTAAGTGTATATTGACATCCTATACATTTTTCACCAGACCGACAGTCTCTACATCAACTCTGTATCACGTGATCAAATATCAAGATAAAAACGTATCGTGTATGCATAAATCGTTGAATTGGCACGATATCCAGATATCATTGCAAGTTGAAGTTAATATAACTTCAAAGCATATTAATTTCTTAATTTGAAAAGTGCTGAGACCAAGTTTATTGCAACTTGCAACATGTCTAATTTTTGCATTGAATATGCAAGATGAAGCGATTTTTGCACATACGAAGTTGAATCTAGCCTGAAAAACATATTTTCTGTTGAAGCCTGAAATTGCTCCCCTAACTTTCCTTTTGCACTGAAGTTCACATGTCGCATAAATCAAACATCTTTCACTTAAAAACCTCGGGGTGTCGTGCCAATAATGAAATTTTTATATACGGAAACCCTGTTTATGTAAATGAGTCCATTGTGAAAGTAACTATACGTGCAGATTAGGGGCAATATCAAGATCACAATATAATATGGATATTACTTTAGCATGTATGTTATATAGAAAAGAAATTGAAACTTTTTCAATATCAAAGATAATTAATATAACCCATTTGACAGAAACTTTTACGCGATTACAGTTTACCGTTTGACAGCGGTGGTAAATAACGAAACAATATTTTGACATTTCCAACCACAAAAGGACTGTAGATATGTACGTCATGACCTTCATCATGACGTATCTTTCATTGTGACGTCGCGCAATATCCCAGTGCGGTAAAGTACATTTATGTACAGGACTGGTGTTTATGGGGAAAGCCTTAACTCAACCGCGGATATTAAGAGCTATGAGATTGATCACTGTACATTATCTTCACCTTTCATCACTGTTCGTTTTTTCACCTTTCATTAATGACGTGTAGTAAAATTTTATAACCAATCCCTTCATCTGACACCATTGTGAATGTTCAAATTATCGTTGATTTATTGATTGTATATCGTTTCACGTCCTGCTCGAAAAATGTTCACTGATGAAAGTTTTGATAATAACTGATCTTTTTGCAGTTGGTACTGAAAATTGCTGTTGGTGCTGAGAATTGCTGACATTTACTGTGGATTGTACTGTGAGTTTTGATAAGTGCTGAGGAAAGTATTGTCGGTACTGAGAAGTGCTAATAAATGCTTTGACTATCGATGACTTTGCAATAGGTGCTAAAATGTGTCCCGGGGTAAATACAGATAATAAAGGTGCTTTTTTTTAAAACGAGGTTTAAAAAAAATCCCCTGATATGTATATTGTTTTTCAGCTTATTGAGACGATTACAAAGATACCAACCACTATACATATGTATGAGGAAACCTGGTTTTCGAAGATTAAAATGAAAAGTTTTTCTGAAAAAAACATGTACTGTTTAGCTGTCACAGAAGTGAGTGATATTCATTTATACTTACAGGAATTGTAAATTCGTCAATACATCAAACAATCCAGTCGGTAAGATGGCTATCTCATTCCCACTCACGATTCTGAATGACAAAAAATATATGTTTAACATGAATTTAGCAATGTTGAGTAAATGAAAAGCTATCAGTAGTATAACACTTGAAAATATGAATGGAAACATTGGTGTCAATGATATTCACCAGAAAAGTAAACGAATGAGTATTGATATGAAATTAGAAACTAATGAATTGATTGATTGATGTTTTCCGCCACACTCAACAAGTTCTCAGTGATATGGTGACATCCAGTTTTTATTGGTGGAAGAGGTAACCCAGAAACAATGTAGATGGGAAGAGGCCATCGACCTTTCTAAGTAAACTGGGAAATGTTCTCACTTACCGGCGCAAGCGGGATTCGAACCCACGCCGACCAGAGGTGAGACCACGTGTGATTTTAAGCGCGATGCCCCAACCACTCGGCTACGAAGGCAGAATGACATACAACTCCATATGACACATGACGGGAATTTAGATAAAAATGGTTACCTGATATCATGCCATGCAAGTTCTACACGTGAGAATACAGGAAAATAATTTAACCATCAATATCTAAGGATATTGTTCAGAATTCAATACACTAATAGTAATAGTGGTATTTAGTACTGCATTCCCCTTTAAATCACTTTAGAAAAAAGGACGATAACGAAGAATGACCAATCTTTAAATTCCCATAAAGAGTAACCTTCAAGTCGGATACGGCTATATGCATAAAATGTTGTGATCCACTTTGCAGGACATGGTGACACATAACTTTAAAGCCCAGGAAAACTGTTATTCAGTAAACTGAAAGGTGACTGAATGGTTACAGAAATGTGACTGAATGGTTACAGAAATGTGAATAAATGGTTACATAAATGTGACTGAATGGTTTCAGAAAGGTGAATGAATGGTTACAGAAAGGTGAATGAATGGTTACAGAAAGGTGACTGAATGGGTACAGAAAGGTGACTAAATGGTTACAGAAAGGTGAATGAATTGTAATGCTCTGTCATTCACTCACCTGCTCGGGTCTTTCAGCGAACTTTCAGTCGACAGAATGGCACATTTTCATTATGTGGTAAGTTGTCTGTGTTAAGCATGAAGGATTTTTGCTTTATTACCACTCATGTTTTCAGACAACTCTACACATCCAGAAGTCTTTCAAGAAATAGTCGTTCTACCTTAGAAGATGATCAAATATTTTATTCATATTTTCTTATATTTATTTTGTTTTTCAAATTAAATTGATTGATTGATTGTTAACCTGGAGAAAAATACATATCAGATATAGTTCAGATCATCTTATTTCTAGGTTTCGAAATAAACTCCGTAGATATGCTCTTCGAATTTACAAACAAAAAAGTTCAAAAAATGAAAGACGAATCCAATAAGGTTCTGAAAAAAGGAATTATGTCTGTAAAAGAAATATGTCAACCGATAACAAAATTAATTTCAATAATTCAGGCTGTAATTGCAGCCAAATTATACTGCCGCTACATGCAAGATCAATGGTTCGCTAGAAAATAAACATTTCGAAGCAGTGATTCCCATTTCGGGAGAGGGAAAATAGATTTAATATGGTAGATAGATTAACTGGAGGTTTCAAACGGGAAATCAATAATCGTTTGAAAGGTATCAATGATTCTTACATCAAATGCCTAAGACCTAGCAGTGGGGGGGGGGGGGGGGGTACATGCGAAACACAAAATACAGAAGGGTTTTGGTCCTCCGCACAGCAATTTTATCATATAAATACAATGACACTTTTGGCATCTTTTTGGCACACCAGTCATTCGTAAAATTAAAAAGAAATATTTTAATTTTGGTAAAAAATTCCAATTGTTAACTCAGCTGGTAAAGCAAATTTGGAATTGGTGCCAAAGAAATAAATTTTCCTTTCATAGCAAAATTTATACCAGGAAGTCTAAACACAAGAGCGGACTGGGAATCACTTAATCAGCAGGATTCAGGAGATAGGACATTAGACAAATGCGTTTTCAGTCGGATTATGAACCGTTTCGGGTATTGAAAAGTTGACCCTTTTGCCTCTTGTCTAAACCACCAATTCCCTCGATATTTCAGTCAATTATGTCAAATATGTTTCATGATAATTGTTAGGCCATTCTTTACACATTGGTGTTGACTGCGGATCACTCTGTTTTAGGGCCTATGATTGATGTGACCTGTTGACAGGGGATACTTAGTCGGTCGATATGGAATGCTTACTCTTCTTAAACACCTGTTCCCATGTCTGGTTTACCCAGGGGTCCATGTTTGTCCAACTCTTAATTTGCATTGCTTATTATAGATATCAGATTCATTACTGTCCGACATTGTTCATTATCTTCACCTCCTCTGCATATAAATAATTCTTATGTATTTAGATATACTTACAGTATCTCTAGCTTCGTCAATGCATCAAAAATTCCGTTTTTCAACGTTGATATTTTATTTCTCCCCAAGTTACTGAATAAAAAATAGTTCATGATTAACCTTAATTGATCAACGATCCAATGATGAAATATATTATTTTCTAACCTACTGCAATTCGGGACAGCGAATCCATTAATTTTAATCCATCACGAACGGTTAGTCTATCATCTGATAATTATATTTTCCATTAAACGTGTTGATCAGAAATTATCCAGTCAACTCGAAATAAAAGCATCACATAATCTTCTATCTGTGTTTTATATTTAAAGCTATTTCTTTATTGATTTGAGACCCTATTAGTAAACGAACACATAAGGTTTATGGCAGCTAGGAAAAATTATGGTCCGCCACCATTAATTTCCTATATGTATGTAGAAATATTGCACTATCACCTGGGATGAGATCTACGTCGCCCAACTGATTCGATATACAAGCATATATTCTGCGTATGATCGATTTGGTTTTTATTTTCCATTGACCCAAAACAAATTCCCAACTTATATTTTATATAGATGTACGGGTGGCAACACTTTGGATGCAAAATTGCTTTATGATAAGAACCAATGTTGAAAAGTGACTAGTAATATGTCATAACTACAGTTATTAGGCCTTCATCTCTACATTTAGATATATCGACTCCGTTTTACTTATCAACAAAATAATTTTCATTCATATGTGGAGTTGATATTTTTACATGAACCTGAAATATTATGAAAGACACCACATATACCTCTACGACTGCATTGTACTTAGATATTTTATTGAAAATAGATCTTAAAGGCAAACTAACGACACACGGAATTATTTCAGCTTCTCCATCAACTTCCCATATCTACATAACATGTTGCAGTATTTCAATATTACCTGTATATGATGTTTATATATCTCAACTGATTCGATTCACAAAACCTGTTCTCCTTACGAACTTCTTTTTTTTTTATTTTATCAAAACAGGCTTCTTACATACACGTTGGTACTACAGGAATTCCAACATTCTTGTTTAAAGTCAGCATTTCGCAAATTCTATGCTGGTTATCACGATCTAATTTACCAATACAACCTGCCGCTAAGTAAAATTATATCTAATGTGTTTCATACGAATTGTTAGGCCATTCTTTACACACTGATATTGACTGCGGATAACTTCGTTTATAGGGCTCACGGTAGATGTGACCGGTCGACAGGGGATACTTAGTCGGTCAATATGGAATGCTTACTCTTCTTTAACACCTGTTCCCATGTCTGGTTTACCCAGGGGCCATGCTTCTCCAATTCTAAATGTTGTATTGCTTATAATAGATATAAGATTCATCACTGTTTGACATTGTTCATTATCTTCACCTCATCTGCATACAAATAATTGTTATGTATATAGATATACTTACAGTGTCTCTAGCTTCGTCAATGCATCAAAGATTCCATTTGGTAACGTTGCTAATTCATTTTCCTGCAAGCCTCTGAATCAAAACGATTTCCTGATTACTCGTAACCTTAATTGATCAACGCTCCAACGATGAAATATTCAATTTTCTAAAGTTATCCAATATGCGAAAGCATGTTATTTGCACTAAATGTGGCTGTAAACAAGTAGTTTAAATCCATCATGAACGAGTTGTTCATTTTCTCATAACAGTGATTTCCATTAAACAAGTTGATCAGAATTTATCCAGTAAATTCGAAAGAAAAACATCACACCATCCTCTATCTGTGTTTTATATTTGAATCTGTATTGATTTGGAACGTTAATGGTAAACGAACACATTAAGTCAATGGCAGCTAGGAAAAATATGGTCGGCCACCATCCACTTCCTATAACTATCTATTTTGTATTGCTTGTAGGAGTTATGAGATTGATCACTGTTCGTTATCTTCACCTTGCATGTATGTAGAAATATTCCACTATCACCTGGAATGATATCTACGTCGTCCGACTGATTCAATAAACAAGCGCATGTTCTGCGTATGATCGATTTGGTTTGTAAATTCGCATTGACTCAAAACAAATTCCCAACTTAGAGTTGATATAGATGGACGGGTGGCAACACCTTGCATGCAAATTTGCATTTTAATGAGAACCAATGTTGAAAAATGACTAGTAATAACTCAGAACTACAATTGTTAGGCCTTCATCTCTACAATTTGATATATCGACGTCGTTTTAACTATCAACAAAATCATTTGCATTCATATATGGATTGGATATTTTCAAATGAACTTGAAATAAAGACACCACATATACATCTACATCTGCTTCGTACTTAGATATTTTATTGAAAATAGATCTTAACGGCAAACTAACGACACACGGAATGTAGAGTATTCCATCATCACCTGTATTATGGTGTTTGTATATTTCAACTGATTCCATACCCAAAACTTTGTTCTCTTATGATATTTTTTAATCAAGACAAGCTTCTTACAAACAAGGTGGTATCGCAGGAGTTCCAGCATTCTTGTTTAAAGTGAACATTTCGCAAATTCTATGCTCGTTATCAAGATCTAATATACCAATACAACCTGCCGATGAGTCAAATTGTGTGACCGGTCAACAGGGGATGCTTACTCCTCCTAGGCACCTGATCCCACCTCTGGTGTGTCTAGGGGTCCGTGTTTGCCCAACTATCTATTTTGTATTGCTTATAGGAGTTACGAAATTGATCACTGTTCATTATCTTCACCTTGTATCTAATGTGTTTCATACTAATTGGTAGGCCTTTCTTTACACACTGATGTTGACTGCGGAGCACTCCGTTTATAGAGCTCATGGTAGATTTTATTGGTCGACAGGGGATGCTTAGTTGGTCGATAGGGAATGCTTAATCTTCTTAAACACTGTTCCCAAGTCTGGTTTACCCAGGAGTCCATGTTTGTCCAACTCTTAATTTTGTATTGCTTAGAATAGATATACAAACTCATCACTTTTCAACATTGTCCATTATCTTCACCTCTGAATACAAATAATTGTTTTGTATGTAGATATTTATATATATACTTACAGTTTCTTTAACTTTGTCAATGCATCAAAGATTCCATTTAGTAAAGTTGCTATTTTATTTTTCCACAAGTGTCTGAATCAAAAAGATTTCCTTATTAACCTTAATTGATCAACGCTCAAATGATGAAATATATTATACATGTATATATAAAAAACATCACATAATTCTCTGTATGTGTTTTATATTTGAATCTATTTCTTTACTGATGATGGTGAACAAACACATAAGGTTTATGGTAGCTAAGACAATTTAAGGTCCGTCAATATCAACTTCATATATGTATGTAGAAATATTGCACTATTACCTGTGCATGATATCTAGGTCGCCCAAATGATTCGATACACTGCGTGTCCTGCGTATGATCAATTTGGTTTGCAATTTCTCATTGACTCAAAACAAATTCCCAACATATAGTGTAATAGATGCACGGGTGGCAACACCTTATATGCAATTTGCATTATAATGAGAACCAATGTTGAAAAATAACTGTCACATCACGTTTTCTTTATCAATTTTGTGTTAGATTAGCGGCTTTAATAAAACCTTTTTAAAGGTTTGCAATGATGTGTAAGTTTCACAAAAGAAAAAGCATAATTTTATTCATTTTGAAAAAAAGTGTTGATATACTCTGATTGTCTTGAGTTGTTTAAAATGCGCTTTGACATTTACGTACACTGTATATCGACGACGTATTATTTATTGACAATAATGATTTTCATTCATATGTCGATTCGATATATCCCATTAAACTTGAAATAAAAAAAATACCACAGAATCGTCTACTTCTGCTTCATATGTGGATATTTTATTGAAAGTGGATATTAACGGCAAACTAACAACTCAACTTTATGACAAAGGGGTTGATTTCAGCTTCTCAATCGACAAGTTTCCATAATTATGTAGCAATAGTCCATCATCACCTGGATTTGCTGTTTATATATCTCAAATGATTCGATACATAAGAGGTTGTTCAGTTTTAAAATCAAAGCAGGCTATTGAAAAACTAGCTGATGGCGCAGGGATTCAACCATTTTCTTTTAAGTCAGCAAATTATATGGTCGTTATAACGATCCAGTTTGCCAATAGAACCTATCATTAGGTCAAATGCTGTCTGACTTGTTTCTTACCGATTGTTATACCATATTTGGCGCACTGATTTCGAATACTGATAACTCCATTTACTTGGTGAATATATAGAGCTCATGGCTGGTGTGACCGGTCGACAGTGGATTCTTACTCCTCCTAGGCGTCTGATCCCACTTCCGGTACATCCAGGGATATGTGTTTGCCCAACCCTCTATTTATATTGCTTATAGGAGTTTGGAGATCGGTCTGACGTGTTTCATGCTGATTTTTAGGTCGGTCTTGGCACACTGATTTTGACTACGGATAACTCCGTATACCCGATCAAGAGATATGGCTTAAGGCGGGAGTGACTGGTCGACAGGGGACGTTTTCTCCTCCTAGGCACCAAATCCCACTTCTGGTATATCCAGGAGTCTGTGCCCAACTCTCTATTTTGCATCGTAAATAGAAGTTATGAGTGATCACTGTTCGTTGTTCACTATCTTCACCTTTCATCAATATTCGTTATCTTTACCTTTCATTGATGGCATGTAGTAAAACTTTAGAATAAATCCGTTTATCTGACACCATTGTGAATGTTCTAATTATCGTTGATTTATTGATTGTATATCGAATAATGATATCGAGAATTTTTCTCTGGTGAAAGTTTTGATAATTACTGATATCTTTGCAGTTGGTACTGAAACTTTCTATTGGTGCTGATAATTGCTGACACCTGTTGTGGTTTGTACTGTGAGTTCTGATAAGTGCTGTGAGGAAAGTACTGTCGATATTGTGAAATGCTGATACATGCTGTGACTGTCGATGACCTTGCAAGGGGTGCTAAAATGTGCCCGGGCTAAATACAGATAATAAAAGTGGGTTTTTAAAAACGAGGTTTTGATAAAATCCCCTGATATGTGTATTGTTTTTCAGCTTATTGAGACGATTGCAAAGATACCAACCACTATACATATTTATGAGAAAACCTGGTTTTCGAAGATTAAAATGAAAAATGTCATTCCTCCTGCAAGGCCATTGATAGTGACAGTAATTATCAGCACTTCACACTACCAACAGTGCATTCCCCAGCAATGATAAGTAAATAGCAGAACCCACAGTGCAAACCACAGTAAATATCAGAACCCACAGTGCAAACCACAATAAATATTAATAATTCTTAGCACTAACAGAAAGTTTCAGAATCAGCAGTAATTACAAGAACTGATCAGCACAAACAGCATGATAACAGTAATTTTAAGCAAAATTGACACTCTCAGTACATCTTCCATCCAATAATGAGAGGACCTATTCTAACACACTAATTTAGATTAAAGTGAGATCATTACAAGCAATGACATTGACTCATATTCTTATGTCTCTAAATCTATAATATTTCTAGTGTAGCATTCTTGATCAGATTTCCTGAAACACAGGTACTGTTTAGCTGTCACAGAAGTAAATTATATTCATGTATACTTACAGGAATTGTAAATTCGTCAATACATCAAAAATCCCATTCGGTAAGATGGCTATATCATTCCCCCACAGACTTCTGAATTAAAAGAAATATCTGTTTGACATGAATTTAGGAATGCTGAGTAGTTGAAAAGCTATTAATAGTATTACACTTGAAAATATGAATGAAAACATTGGTGCCACTGATATCCACCGGAAAAGTAAACGAATGGTTATTGATACGAAATCAGAAACTAATGAATTGATTGATTGATTGATTGATGTTTTCCACTACACTTAAATGGTGGAGGAGAAAACCCAGATACAATGTACCTGAGAAGAGACCACCGACGTTCTGCAAGTAAACTGGAAAACTTTCTCACTTACCAGCTCGAGCGGGATTCGAACCCACGCCGATTTGAGTGCGATGCTCTATCCACTCGGCTACGGAAGTCGAATTACATACAACTTTTTTGGCAATGTTGTTCCCTATCACAGGTCTAAAACTTCATTGTTATTTCGGATTTCAAACATTTCGGTTGAGCATCACTGAAGATACATTATTTGTCGAAATGCGCATCTGGTGCATCAAAATTGGTACCGTATAAGTTTTACAACTCCATATGACACATTACGGGAATTTAAAAAAATGATTACCTGATATCATGACACGTGAAAATACAGGGAAATAATTTACCCATCAATATATATGGTTTATACTTCAGAATTCAATACACTGATAGCAATAGAGGTATTTAGTACTGCATTCCTCTTTTTAAAAAATGACGATAACGAAGAATGACCAATTTTTAAATTCCCATAAAAGTAACCTTCAGGTCGGATAAGGCTATATGCATGATAAAATGCTGTGACCCACTTTGCAGGACATGGGAACGCATAACTTTAAAGTCCGGGGAAATCCGCAAAGTCTATGTCAGTATGAACTGCAAATCCAAGAGTGTATACAGGGTGAAACTATGTTATTCAATAAACTGAAAGGGAACTGAATGGTTGCTGAAAGGTGAATGAATAGTAGAGTTCTGTCATTTAGTCATATGTCCAGGTCTTTCCGCAAATTTTTAGTCGACGGAATGGCGTATTTTCATCATGTTGTAATTTTTTTCTGCTAAACATAAAGGAGTTTTGCTCGATTATGATACCATGCGTTTTAAATAACTCTAAACATTCGGAAGTTTTTCAAGTATTCTACCTTAAAAAATTCCAAATCAGTAACTGTAAACGACAAAGTCATACACTTTTTCATGGGTTGGTCCACATGGTTTGCTGTTTTGAGTTTTCCATTGATTCTTTGTGAACTATTTGTTTTCATATTTTCTTTCTTGATTTGTTTTTCTAATTAAAGATTTTGGTTTATTTTAAAGGTATTCAATGTATAATGAACATATTTCATTTTTAATAAATGAATCGTATGGTTTTTGAAATCATATCATTTTGAAAGAATGTATCAAATAAAAATAATCCACCATGGAAATTCACAAAATGTTGACGTCTGCTTAATTTATTTCACTTTCAAATTTACATTGAAATATTTGAGAAGAGCGTGATCTATTCAGATATTTTAGAATTTGTATTTCCATAAAAATCTTAAACTGTTCAACCTAGTTTTAACATTTAGAATATTTTCCTGCTCTCTTCCTTGTATAACATTGTCCGTATAAAGTTTGTAAAGTGTGGATGTTTTGAAATATCCGCTACAGTATATGCATATATTTGTCTATTAACAATGATAGATTTCATTCATATGTCGATTTGATATATCCCTGTGAGCTCGAAATAAAGTACACCACAGAGTCGTCCATTTCTGCTTCATACTTAGATATTTTATTAAAAGTAGACATTAACGGCAAACTAACAACTCAACTGTATGACAAACGGGATGATTTCAGCTTCTCCATCGTCAACTTCCCACATTTATGTAGCAATATTCCATCATCACCTGCATATGGTGTTTATATATCTCAACTGATTCGATATGCAAGAGCTTGTTCTGGGTATAGTCAGTTTTTAAATCGAGGTAAGCTACTGACAAGCAAGTTGATGGTACAGGGGTTTCAACAGTCTCGATTGAAGTCAGCATTTCGAAAATTCTATGGTCGTTATAACGATCTAGTTCGTCAATTCAACCTCGCATTGGGTCAAATGCTGTCTGACGTGTTTCATACCGATTGTTAAGCCGTTCTTGGCACACTGATTTTGACTGCGGATAACTCCGTTTACCTGATCAGGATATGGGGTTCACGGCGGATGTGACAGGTCAACAGGGGATGCTTACTCCTCCTCGGCACATGATCCCACCTCTGGTGTGTGCAGGGGTCCGTGTTTGCCCAACTATCTATTTTGTATTGCTTGTAAGAGTTATGAGATTGATCACTGTTCGTTATCTGCACCTTGCATCTAGACGTTCGCTTGATTTTATTTTCCGGTATTCCGGGACTTGAATTTGTTGTTTATGAAAATATATTCTGGCTCGCAATGTGATACCCGTCTCCCCGATGTAAAATTGGCTACAGTCTCAGCAGGTTACAACCTAGATAAGACTGTATGTGTATACATGTGTATTTTATTGTCTATTGCTACAATTTACCCGACAATTTATCCCCCATGTACTCTGCGTCAATACACATTCAAATAGTTAATTCTTGTTTCGTAAAATGTCCGAAAACATTAACCCTTTCTCTATCGGCACATTTTAGAATTCCCAAAAACTAAATGAGAATATTTTAAAATAGATTTGAATATATATGTGTCTGATTTGAGGGAGGCATATGACGTATACTTTTGTTTGGAATTTTACAGGGAACACTTTTTCATAAATCTTATCATGGTTGACCATGACCGTAAAGAGATATACGGGCTCAAAGGTAATATAAGTCCTGCTGTTTGCAACCTTTTCTTCAAAATATAATTACGACCTCTCTTTCTCAGTTCCTGAAATGTTCTACTTCACCAGTTTCCCGTTCGCTCACTGTGCGCTCTCCGTGCGTTCACCATGGGCTCTCCGTTTACAGTTTTGAGTTCACAATTCGTTCATCGGGCGCTCACCGTTCACTTTCATTCGGAACACGGAAAGTGAAAGGATTGATATTCACAGAGAGGCAAAAATGAAAAAGGAACGTGCGCGTGAGTTAAAGTAAATTAAACTTTCTTATCATATCATAAATTAGATTTTTAAAGTACAAAAGTCAGGAAAATCACCTGTGAAAATTCAAGAAATATTGCTTATCACTCACCAATATTAAAGAATAGAATAAATCATCTTTATTATTACAAAGCATAACTATTGTTTGTTTAAAAGGGGGGAGAAGTTCTGAATGAGAGAATATTGTAAGAGCATGCATTATGAATTCAACCCTTATACATGTACAGGTTCCAAAGAACGTGTGCTGGTACATGTACAACATTGAGACAGTTTCAGTTAATACATGTAAATACCTCAATCCCCATTATTATTTTAGCATTTTCATGTTTGGGAAAATCACAATTCATTATTACTATTTTGTCTCACTTGACAATAATTTTAGAGAAGTCATCAGTTTAATAGTAGAATCTAGTGGTATGGCTGCAAGATCGACCAGATGCATTGAACCTACATGTATGTAGTGAAAGAGGGCGCCCTCCTCACAATCTAAGATGTTGACGTTTGGGCAAAAAACATCTTTATTTTTTTTTTTCATTTTGGCTTGCCAAAAATTTTAGACAATTGAAGTCAGCTGCGCCATCATATCCCTTCCCCACATACATACTTTGAAAAACTAACAATTCTACATACCTACCAAAATACATATATGTTACGGCACGTTTGCTGGTTTCGGCACGTTTGATCGCCAGCGACCAATTGTGCCACACGTATCGTTGCCGGACGACCGAACGTGCCGTGAAGGTGGACACGATTGGTCGCCAATTTTAGGTTAGTCCACCCAAGCTTCCAATCCCAAACCCCAACTTTGCTTTCCCCTTCCAACAGCACATATTCCCCTTCCTTCTCTTTCTTCCATCTAATCCTCCTCATCCCTCTTCTCCAACATCTTCTAGTAGCCTTCGATTAACAATCAGATGCTACTGGGAGCACCTTATAAAAATCACAGCACATCTTATTCCGATTCAAAACATCTCGTTAAACACTCGATATGTTTCAAGTGTGCAGAGAATAGGCTTAATCTTGCATTTCATAAATGTAGTGTAAATGGGTAGGCCTACAAGAGGAAAGAGTACACAAAATATGACATGGTTATACCCACAAAACTGTAGTATTCCTCCAAAGACGCACACTCTTCAACAAGTCAGAACTATATTCGCCCTACCATCCAAACACCCCCATGCAACATTTCTCTCTCACTCACGCAGCCACACACACACACATTAAATTTGAATAAGAAAGCAAATATCATGAAAATAAATTATTGCAATGAGAATCTTATCCCGAACTCTCTCTCTCTCTCTCTCTCTCTCTCTCTCTCTCTCTCTCTCTCTCTCTCTCTCTGTCGCTCGCTCTCTCTCTCACTCATGTTTGCACACTCTTACTTATCAGGATGTATGCCACGTCATATTTATATTTACTCATTTATAAAGTATCTAATGTAATGTATGGCGTATTTTCTATTTTGAATAAGATATCTAATAGATATAAGATATCTCATATAATTTACAGTTGATAATATATCTCATAAAATACATAAGATATCTATAAACTATACAAGATATATCATAAACTTTATGAGATGTCTTGTATATTAAACAAGATATCTTTATAAACTTTAAGAGATATCTTATAAATGATAGAAGATACCTTATCAATTTATTTTTGTAAGATATCTTATAAAATATAAAAGTATGTGGACATCTTGGCTATAACTCAAACTTGGTTGCGTGAAGGAAATGATTCACATATAAATGACCTCCGCCCCTCCGAGTACAAATACATAAGTGTGTCCAGAGGGGCTAGAGTGAGAGGGGTTGGCTTTGTTATCATGGCCAGCATGGATATCACATGTACCCCTCAACCTAAGTTCAAGATATTTGAAACTTGCACGGTCAGACTCAATGGCAACAAACCTGTCCCGCTAGTGCTTATGTATCATCATCATCCCCTCACGACAGAATGGTCTCACAGTGACCCAATTTCTCCAGAAGTCGGAACAGTTCCTGTCACACGTGTACACCACTACTCCATCCCAACTGTGTATCCTCGGAGACATGAACATCCATTATGACGAACCGGGCATGTCCAACACCAAACAGATGCAGAACATAGTGACTGGATTAGACCTAATGCAACATGTAGATATCCCCACACATGCAATTGAACACACTCTGGACTTAGTGTTCACAAGGGATGACCCTATATACTCACTAGTAAAGTCAACATCTGTGATTGATATCGGGATATCAGACCATTATGCTGTTGTATGCCAACTATATACATGTTCATTACAACTGGCAAATAAAACGTGGCTAGCTAGGCATTGGAAGCGCATCCCTGTGGAAATATTGGCACAGCAGCTAGAATAATCGCTGTCTTCCATCAAAGACGGGAGCAATGTCGACGATCTGCTGTCAGATTTCGATTCCAAAGCAAAAGACGTTCTGGACAATATACCACTCCTTCGAACCATCACCATCAAAGGCGACTCCCTCAAACCGTGGTACAATGACTCAATCCATAAATCCAGGCAACGGAGAAGACATTTGGAGCATAAAGCCATGATTTCAGGCCTAGCGGTGCATCGGGAAATGCTTGCGGAGGGGACCCGAGCTGTGATGCATATGATCAACTCCTCCAAGTCCAGCTATTATCAGGAAAAGCTCACCACGGTGGGCAATAAAAATACTTTCAGAGTTATTAGCAGTCTGTTGAATTATAGTGTAGGGACTCCCTTAACACCGGCTACCACTACCCAGACCCTTGCCGACGATTTTGTGCACTTCTTCTACAGCAAAGTTGAAAAGATCAGACAGGGTCTCGAGGCCTCAGATCTCCATGACAATACAGCTTCTCCAGACCTGGACAGAACAGTCCCTCATCTTGGTTCCCTCAAGATCAAGACGCAGGACGAAGTGGACAAGGTCATCAAGAGCTGTTCCAATAAGACCTGCTAACTGGATGCCATCCCCACTGCGCTCTTGAAGAACAGCAATGTTATTTCTGTGGTGCTACCGAGCATCACTGAGCTGGTGAATACATCACTTTCAAACGGGGTCTTTCCAAATGAGCCGAAACGTGTACTTGTTACACCACGTCTGAAAAAGCCTGGACTTGATATGAGAACTGTTAATAACTATAGACCAGTCTCAAATATCCCATTCGTCAGTAAGTTCATCGAACGTGTTGACCTATAGCAGCTTAATAGTCATATCACCAGAAATGGTCTACATGATTATCTGCAGTCAACTTATAAGACCGGTACCAGCACTGAGACAGCCATTCTGTGATTAAAAGCCCACGTAGAAGAGGGTGACGTCATGCTCTTGGTCCTTCTTGGCCTAAGTGCGGCGTTTGATACCATCAATCATACCCTCTTGCTGGAGAGACTACGTGGGGATGCTGGATTGACGGATACTCCGTTGGGTACAGTCTTACCTGAGTAGCCGCATCCAAGCGTTGAAGATCCACACCGTTGTGTCCTCCGATGTACCACTGTCCACATGAGTGTCCAAAGGGTCTCTTCTCGGCCCCTCTCTTCCTAGTGTACGTTCTCCCACTCAGGAGAGTTATCAACAAGTATGCCATAAACCGTCATGGGTACACAGATGACACTCAACTTTACAGCCGTTTGAGTGTAAAAAAACACAAACACAACTGCCATGCGTACCCATCAAGTCAGCATTATGGAGGAATGCATAGTGGGTTTCCGAACCTGAATGAATGTGAACAACTTAAATATGATGATGGAAAATCTGAGATAATGATGGTTGCTAGTTCCCACAACCAGTGTCGTGTGAAGGCTATGCGTTTGAAGATTGGTGGGACAACATTGATACCTAAGCCTACTGTTAACCTCGGTGCTACCCTGGCCGCAACCTTATCAATGGGAATACAAGTCAGCTCCGTGTTAAGAAAGATCTACTTCAACATCAGTAGAATCTCCAAGGTGAAACATCATTTCACCCAGGAAGCGTGTGCGAAAGTCTTTTCTATTGTTTTATCATTTCCTTTATAGCTCTTGCAGGTCTTTTATTGGTATGTTATCATTGATTATTAGCACAAACATTGTGCAGCGCATAGGAACTATATGTAATTTTGCGCTTTATAAATGAATAAAATAATAATAATAATATACGATATATGATATGTTTTATAAGGAGATATTTCATAACTGAATTTTTATAAGATATCTCATCAGCTTTATGAGATATCTTATAAATCATATGGAATATCAAATATGTTTTATAACATATCTTATACATGTTACAGTACCTGCTACGTTATTCTCGACATTCCTATCGTGCTCTATCGTGCGTGTATCATATCGTATCATGCGTGTATCCTATCGTACCGTGCGAGTATCCTATCTCATCGTGTATCAGGTTTTCCCTTTTCTATCGTGTTTTGCGTTTACCAGGTCTATCGTGTATCGTGTTTTGCGTGTATCAGCTTTTCCGTTTATCGTGAAAATCGTTCATCGTGTAGTTTCGGAAAATATCGGGATCGTTTATTAAATCTAACAAAAAGTACGATACTTTCCGAAAGCTTTATTCGTGTTGTTAAAGAAGTTTTTTTTAGGAATCGAGGGAAGACAGTATATTTGAAGGAGAACATAAAGCTGTCAATTTTAAGGCAGAAAAAGAGCTATTTATTTGCCTGTGGAGAGAGAGTGAAAATTTATCACAATTTCATTCTAAGTAGTCTGGAAAGTAGGCGGTGGATTGCTGAGCAAACCGAGGACAGTAAATCTGAATGCTCCTTCATCTGAAGTTTATAAACATTTCCTTGTCTAGAAACAATTATTTGTGATTAACATTGACAGAGAAATAGGAAATTCCGATTTGAAAGAAAAAAACCAGTAAATTACATTGTTTACTACATATATCTTGATAATGGCTCTTTTTCTTCCGATTTTTTCCACCTGTATTCTACTTTTATACCAACCACTGAACTTGTACGCGTCCTTTTATCTGAGTTTGTGTATAATCCGTCTTTTTACAGCAAACATTCCCAAGGACGTTGTACTTCACACATTTAGAAGATTAAGCTTTAAAAGGGTGCAAGGGTGTTGCATCCCCCAAAATTCTGCTCAACTGGGCACGATTCAGCTATCATCGTTGTGTTTTTTTTTTACTTGTACATGTACATATGTACCAATGATCGTACGTGTAGAATCTGGAAATTTATGCTGGTTTTGATGATTATTTGAAAATTTTACACACTAAACACATTTTTTTAAGCATTTCAGAGTTGCGAATTTAAAATATACCGGGTTTCGTTTATGTATTTGCAAATAGTTTATTCATTTTGTGTTAACAAAATATCAATTCAAATAGACATTTTTCAATTACTTATTACTATCATTCATCACTCATAGTGTAGATATATCTAACATATGATCATATGGTGTAGAGCAGTGGATCTTTTAAGTGGTCTTTATGAAAATAATTGTAGTTGTTGAATGAGCGGTTAACTTAGAGTTTGATGCAAGATAAACCCCGTTCTCGCTACACACAAAATATTACTTTGTTATATTTCATATTCAAGATAATAGACATTAGAATAAGAGAGCTACTAAAGGATGATATCACTACATTATATTAAGTCCCTGTATAATTTATATATCAAACATTAGATGACAATATAAGTTTTACAATCATTGACTGAGACAATTTATATAGATATCAAATAATGAATTAAATACCGTATATAGTTTATTTTACTGATTTTAGCTGTGATGGAATAAACCTAATATAAACAGAATTAGAAAAGCAAAAGAAAAAAAAAAAACAAAAAAAAAAAACAAAAAACAAAAACAACAAACAAACCTGGATTAAGGAAATAATACGTTTAAGGTATATAATGAATATTGAAATCCTTCAATATTATTATCATATTATCAACATAATGTAATTATGTTGTAGGTACAACAATTTAATTCTGTCTAAATTGTTTCTAAATTTACAACATTTCTATCAGGTTTTCCGTTTATCGTAAAGATAGTTTATCGTGTTTTGCGTTTATCAAGTTTATCGTCAAGATCGTTTATCGGGTTTTGCGTTTATCAGGTTTACCGTGTATCCTATAGTATCTTGCGTGTATTCTATCTTATCGTGCGTGTATCGTGTTCTATCGTGCGTGTATCGTGTTCTATCGTGCGTGTATCGTGTTCTACCGTGCGTGTATCGTGTCCTATCGTTTATCATGTAGATAACATTGCTGGTAATGTATAAAAGTATTCATAGTATTATGGGTCAGAATTACCCAGTAGCAGAATTTACTAACAACGGCAGTCAAATAAGTAATAAATTTTATTTGCAATTCCTGAATTAAATTATAATAATACCAAAATACAAACTTACAATACGTGAACAATTAGCAATGCCCGTGTCGAGCTGAATCTGTATACAAAAAATAACAAATGGTCTGTTAATTTCCAACGAAATTACTAAATCCTAGTCCTAGTTATAGAATAATCAAAAAGGTATAGAGTGCTTGTCTAACCAGAGCTTAACATCGGCTGAAATCACATTGTATTCATAATCAGAATAAATGTTCAGGGCCCGGTTTTTCTAAAGCTGGTTAACTTTAACACAGTGGTTAAGTTTAACGCAGTGTTAACTCCTAACCAAGTGATTAGCTAACACAATGGTTAAATTCTGTTTTTCGAAAGCAATTTAACACATTGGTTAGTTAACACTGTGTTAACCGAGTTAACCACTTGTTAATCATTTGATTACCCATAATGTACATGTACTTCCTGTGTAAACAATAAGAATGCAGGCGTAAATAAAAGTCTTGTTTGTGGGAGATAGCTGATGAAATGTTCATATATTGGTTAGTTTCGAAATACATGACAGTGACTGTGAGCCATGCACTTATACTTGTATAAATGCATTTATTAATCTATTCAATTTGAATAATCATAGAGATATTAGTGCATTATATAATGATCTATACTAGGCCTTTAGAAGCCTAGTTAAGAAAAACGGTGCTTAAATGTTGTAGAAAGCAGGTTCATTGCATAGTATATCAAAGTGGGGATTTATAGGGAGTAGAACAAGTTGACTTCACAATTGTCTGAAAAAACTTGACAAGCCAAACCAAAATAATTTATACACACACTCCTAAAATGAGTTGTTCTGTACGGGCCGAACCCAAAATCCTAAGTTGCGTGATGGGGGAGGGGGGGGGGGGGGTCGGTTTCATCCTTTATCAGTAAAATATACGGGTTCAGTTCAAGCTTACATTTCAACTACCAATCACTGGTGCTATGATATGAAAAAGCGGGGAAGGGGGGTTTCAGAC
Source organism: Ostrea edulis (assembly GCF_947568905.1). NCBI lineage: Eukaryota > Metazoa > Mollusca > Bivalvia > Ostreida > Ostreidae > Ostrea > Ostrea edulis. The sequence goes on along the minus strand of NC_079173.1, from coordinate 19,275,477 downwards.
ATTGTATGTAAAAATAACAGTAAATGTATGTTGTCAGAATAATGGGGTGAGTGCTACATGTTTTGAACTAGGAAATAAAACATATGGTTTCTATATTGTTTGATTCATAATTGGACACAATTTATGTGAGGGGTTTAAAAAATCTAAATTTCTAAGAATATCTAACTTTTTTTTTAATATACATGTACTCTTAAGTCTTATTTCCCCCAAAACAGTTAAAAATATTCATGAAGGAAATGATAAATTAATTTACCTTATGATAGTCTGTTCACATACATATCTATAGCATTTTATATCTATGTTCTTTTTATGCATTTATTTATTTCAATATTCTTTTTATTTTAAACATAACACTTGATCTATCACTCCACTTTTACTAAGGGAGATTAATCTGGAATATCAACAGTGAAAAACTCTTCTTCCTAAGTTTGTGTTAACAGCTATTTTGTATTAGCCTGAATTGAATACTGTTCATATTAGATATCCTTAAAAAAAAGAAAATACATGTACATGTATGTACGTTTCATGCATGCAAATCTTCATTTGAATCAGTTTTAACTGATACAAGGGGTTTTCAAAAGCTCAAAGCCAGTGCAGACGATAGTGTTTTTAAAGTTGGTGTTTCAATTGAGATTATCATCATGACCTAAGGCCCTGCATGCACTTTGACATTTGAAAGCCAAAAAATAGGTACATGTAAAATCACATGGGTTCTGTTGCAGGATATCATATAAGTGAATATAATACGAGTTTTATTGACACCCCCCCCCTTATTGAAAGTTTATGTGGAAAGTATCTATAAATGCGTGCAAGATATTGAGATTTGACAAATATATCTATTTATGACAACATAAACAACACACCGTCATAGCACAGCATCAATACACACCTCAGAATGTCTGAGTCTTTGAAATTTGCATGATTTTTGGTCTGAGGCGGACAGAAAATGAAGTCGACGGCCATTTTAACCACTGTTTTAAGTCTTAACACAGGTACTGGAGGTGGATTAAAGTTAACACAACGTTATCACAGTGTTAACGCAAACTCGCATTTTGAAAAACAGTTAACCACATGGTTAACTTTAACACAGAAGTTAACACCGAGTTAACAGTGTTAAAGTTAACTAGCTTTCGAAAAACCGGGCCCAGGTAATTCTTGAAAGACACAGTTCGTCATTTTTCTACTACGTGATAAACATCGACCTCTAGAACAATCTGGGTCACAGGTGTCACTCAAGTGCCAGTATTACACAACAATATGCTACTTTTTATAGTTTTTAAGATATCTTGTAAAAATTCATTGATGATATATGTTATAAAGTTTAAGAAATATCTTACAAAACATATGTTTTACAAGATATCTGATAAAATATATGAGATATATTTAAAAAAAAATCCTTTATAAGATACCTTTCAAATGAAAAACGTAAATAAGACATTTTATAAAGTTTATGAGATATAGTGTAGACTATATAAGATAGCTCGTATTAAAAAAAACACATATTAGGATATTTTATATCTTTTATAAGATGTCTTATAAGATTTATGAGATATCTTTGAAGAAGAATAAATGTAAAAACGGCGTGCCATAAAGATGGCATGTAAGAGTATTGCGTTGCTAAAATATTGCGACCCCTGTGTTTGCAAAATAAATGCACATAAAATTCCATCCACAACAAACTGTCAACTAGTCTTTACAAAAAATGTTTTATATTAAGCATCCTTGAGTAAAACAAGGGTATACAAAATATAATCATCCTTTGGTTAAAGTATTATATTTATACAGCAAGGTATACGGAGAAAAATTTGATTGAGCGTTTTGCAATATAATTTTCAGTGATAATAATAATTTGATGTCCTTTAAAACAGATGGAACCATTTTTTTCATATCTCTCTCTCTCTCTCTCTCTCTCTCTCTCTCTCTCTCTCTCTCTCTCTCTCAAACTCAAATAACTAAACAATTCTGTAATTATATATTACATGCATTTCATGAAGATATACCATGAACTATTTAAAGAATGTTTGTTGAAAAATAATAATAAAAAAATAGATAAAAACATCCAGAAATGCCCAATTGTTTTGTTTATTGCCTTTGTATGGTACTTGGCTTGTGTCACAAATGTGTACACTTATGTGAGTGTGTATTGCAAAACAAACTTTATTACACATGGATACACATACATACGCACGCATATATATGCACATATGCACGTATACGTACATGCATGCACACATACACGGGCGCACACACTCACACCGTCACTCAAATACACACAGACATACACGAGTGAACACAAACACACACATAAACGCACACCCTTTTTGCAAAACAAAAGCAAAATTGGGGTTTGGGACAGTGGACTTCGATGGCAAACATTCGTGCTCGGGTATGGCCTAAAATTGAGGACCATTCGTGTCCACCCTAACGGCACATTCGGTCGCCCGGCGGCCGAACGTGCCAATGCGACCAAACGTGCCGTAACAGTATATCAATTTGAGGGTTTCGAGTTTTGACATAGAAATCAAACAACATTCAGAAAATCCATATATCCAAATCCTAAATCGGCAGGGCGAGGCGGGAGAAAGGTAGATTCTATTGAAGACCAGGCTAGGGTTTTCATGTAGCATAGACAAAAAGGGGGACCACTCCGATTATTCTAATTTTGCATGCACACAAATGCTCTATGCATACAGTCCAAGTTAAGTATCAGAATATTACATTTTATTCAAACTTGAAAACGAACATTAGATTAACTTAATTTCTTCCTTTCTTGTAGTAGAAGAATTTTATTAAGAATTGAAATTTTGGTTTTAAAAACAAAGAACGCTTGAATCTGCATATAATCAAATACAGTTTTTAATATCGATATTACGTTTAACAGTGCCCCACTTAGCATTAAGATTCAATTGATTCATTACGTTTGAACACAAGCAGTATAAACATTTTCAAAAGGAAAATATGCATTCTGCATTTTCAATGTTAAATTTAGTATATAATTGTAATGAACACATTCAAACTAATTTCCCCCCTCTTTTTTCTACATTTTTTTTAAGTTTCACATGTTTAATCGATCGGAACCTGTGAATTTCGATTTTCCCGGTTTTCAGTACTTCTGCATTTTCAATGTTAAATTTAGTACATATTTGTAATTAACACATTCAAATTAATTTCTTTTTCGCATTTGTTTAAGTTTCAGATCGTTTAAACGTTTAAACGATCGGAATATGTGAAATTCGAATATCTCTGCTGTCAGTACTTCTGATGGTCAAGCGTAAAAAAAATAATTTTGACACCGTAATCGAAAACAGGAATACATTATCAACTGTTGAAGTTTAGTCATTGCTTTATTAAATCAACCACAGAGAAAAAGGAATTCATTGCATGAATGTGGTTAACATCACCATCAAAGTCGTCCAGTTTACGATCGTATTACCAGAGAAAGATTGATAGTTTGTATTGCTTAAAAGTGTTACACGATTTATCATTGTTCTTTATCTTCAACTTTCATGGTTTCTATGCATATATAAAGCATTTGTATACATTGTTACTTTTATTCTTATCTGCATGCTGATTTCAAGGAGTTTGATATGAGGTAAGTATGCTACTCATTTTTGTAGACATTCATACACTGTATAAGGCATGTTTGAAAATGGATTTGTCAAGCAAAGAAAAACATACGTTAATCATACATGTATTCATAAATTAATGTATGACATGCATACTCGAATATGTAACACAAGTTCCCATGTGTACATGTGTCATATTTCTTTGTACAGTATGTATAGTATGTGGTTAAAATTCGGGTAGGATTTGTAATGTATGTGTCAGGAATGTGAAATGTGTGTAGCACATTTATTTGAGAACAGAGACATTTTATGACTTACATTCATCATCTGAATATATTCTCAATAACCTGCAGTGCATTATCTATAGCAATGATATCCATGAGATGATATATAACCACTGTCATTTCATAATTTTTAAAGAGAATCATGAATAAATGCAAAAAGAAATAGTATATATTTCATGTTATTTACATTATGTTAGGAACCAGGAAATAATACTTTAAAGTTTTTATAATCTTCATTACTCTCTGTTGTATGGTAAATAATTGGTATCTATATCAAAATACTTACAGTGTATGCAGATTTGTCAACTTATCAAAGTTTCCAGTTTGTAACGTTGCTATCTTATTGCCGCTCAGGTATCTGAATGAGAAAGATTTCCTGATTTACTTTAATTGATGAACGCTAGAATATTAAAATACATGTAAAGCTTTACAAAAGTGAAGAATTCTACAGTTCAAATCCGTAAGAGTTTATAGACAATTCACCAGTTCATCACAGCATGAAAGAAAAAGGGTAACCGCAAATGTACTTCCATCAAGATTGTGAACCAACATCAAGTTACTGAAGAACATATGTGAAATGGGCTTATCATTGTGAAACCAATAATTAAATAGCAACACTGTTACTGTTAATCAAAAGAAATGTTTCGTGCAGTGGGAATTCTTTTATCATTGTTACTATTATCATGATCATCCTTATTATTATTATTATCATCAATATTGTCAATAAGGGTTTTCGAAACAAACAAAATTCATCAAATTATAAGATCTGCTGTAAGTGCACATAACTTTTTGACTAATGGAAATTTGACATATTTCAAAATAGTGAAAATGTTGGGAAATTAAAATGAATTCAACTGGTGTGGTATCGTCTTCAAAAGAACTTAGAAAGTGATCGAGACACTACGAGCTGCTAGAGTAACGATATACATGTACTAGTCTACGGGTGAGTGGTCACGGTGTATACACTCTAGGTCTCCGTCTCTGATGAAATTGGCTTTCGTGAGAACCCTCTTTAAATTTGACTGGTTTCGTCAAAGCCTTTTACGTGTATCGAAAGCGTATCGAAAGAGCACCTTGACGTGTACCATCAATCAACATCAAACGTCACCATGATAATGAAACAATGTGGGTATTCCCCAATCTGGCTTAAACGCAAAATAAATTATTTCTATTGAAGATAATTATTTTTATCGGTTTTCAAATTAGAATTCTTTATTATCATTTATCATTAAATTCGATACGCAAGAGCTTGTTCTGATTAAGGTAAGTTTTTAAATCGAAGTAAGCTACTGGCAAACAAGTTAGTGGTATATAGGTTTCAACAGTATCGTTTAAAGTCAATATTTTACAGATTCCATGCCCGTTGTAACGTCTAGTTTGTTAATACAAACTATCATTGGGTTAAATGCTGTCCGAGGTGTTTCCTGCCGATTATTAGACTGTTCTTGGCACTCTGATTTTGCCGACTAAAAACTCCGTTTACCTGATCAAGATATAGGGTTCAAGGTAGATGTGACCGGTTGACAGGGGGTGATTACTTCTCCTAGGTACCTAATCCCACCTTTGGTGTGTCGAGACGTCCGTATTTGCCCATTTATCGATTTTGTATTTCTTCTAGGAGTTATGACATTGATCATTGTTCGTTATATTCACCTTTCGTGTGCATGTTTTGATTTCTTTCCTTTTTTGGATACATTTATTCTGAATATGCATATGATGAAAATTCCAAATGGTTTGACGCGCTACCATACACTATAATGTGCATTTGTTATATATGAACCTTGATTAAAGGTTACAAAAACGTATGTAATACAATCGTGTACACACTAAATTCCTCTTTAAAATCACCTGTGTAAATACATTTCTGTGTATCAAATAATCGAAAACATATAACATTTCATCAGTAAAGGGTGACAATTTTATGATTGGGAAATCGGAGAAAGTCTGAAATGACGCAATTCGATTTGTGTTTTCTATTAATTGCATTACATAAATATAAATATCCCATGTGGAATGTAAGGCACGTATAATTGTAATATTAATTTACTTCAATTACCCTCCCTTCAATTTTAGAATATTAATGATATCAATTAAAATAATACTTTCATCGTGGCAAGTAATATAATTCTTTTCTGCAATACCTATGTATGGATAAAGAGTACCAAAGTGTCCGAAATGCATAATTTGAAATCGAGGCCAAAACGTTGGCTCCTATATTTGACCAAAGCGTTCCATCCCCGATGAAGACCGTTCATTCTCAATCTCAAAGCGTTCCGTTCCCGTTAAAAACCGTTCAGTTCTCGCTGAAAACCGCTCCGTTTAAACCGTTTAAAGTTTTTTGTTTCTTAGCAAAACCGGTCAAGGTTCTTTCATCCTTTCACTGGTGTAGTAGTAAGCTTCATCGAGACAAATGCAGTGTGAGAATAATAATCATAAACCCCATTTTCTAACGTTGTGCTATCGTAGCACAGTTCCCTAAATGATAAATATATATTGATTCACCTTTATTGATCATTGTAGCATTGTGGCAATATTATAATGTATGAAAATGAAAACCATCATTTGGCTTTAATTACATCTGCTGAAACAAAAGCATATGATGTAAAACTTACACGGTACCAATTTTGATGCATCAGTTGCGCATTTTGACAAATAATGTCTCTTCAGTGATGCTCAACCGAAATGTTTAAAATGAAAAAAAAAAAAAAAAAAAAAAATCTGGTTTTGTATTATTTTGAGTCTTCCGAGGTAAAAATGCATTAGAAAAGTATATGCAATATAAGTATGAGATTGAACAGATATATATCTACACACTATCGTTATTGCAATCTCGTTACTGCTGTCCAAATGCTATCAGTTGATCGCATAAACAAATATTCTAATTGATATTTCAAGTGAAACAATCGACTATCGACAAAGTGCACGATCTGATATACTTTTAAAATGTAATTGAGAGTACATTACATTCCACATTACATACAGTACCCGCAACGTTATTCTTGACATGATAAACCATAGAACACGATACACGCACGATAGGATAGGATACAAGCACGATACGATAGGATACACACACGATACTATAGGATACACGGCAAACCTGATACACGCAAAACCTGATAAACGATCTTCACGACAGACCTGATAAACGCAAAACACGATAAACAATCTTCACGATAAACGGAAATCCTGATAGAAATGATGTAAATTTAGAAACAATTTAGACAGAACGAAAGTTTGATACGTAACAAAATTTTGTTGATAATAATATTGAAGTATTTCAATACTCAATATTTACCTAAAGCATATAATTTATTCATCCACGGTGGTACGTTTATTTCTTATTTTCTTAAAATTCTATTTATGTTTTTTTTTAACGTCATTACAACTAAAATCCGGAAGCTAAACTATATACGGTATTGAATTCATTATTTGATATTTATATGAATTTTCTCAGCCAATGATTCTAAAACGTATATTGTCACCTTGAATGTTTAATATATGAATCATATAGGGAGTGATTGATTTTTATCTTGCTTAACGTCTCGCTCGAGAATATTTCACTCATATGGAGATCGGTGAAGAACTTTTAAATTTAGGCTTATGATCGGCAAAATTTTACGGCCATTGAGCAGTGATGGGTTTTTAGCGTGCCATACCTACCGTGACACGGGGCGTCTGTTTTTAAGGTCATCTCCGAGGACCCGTGCCATTCACACTTGATGCCGAGCGTTTAGCAATTAAACAGGGAATTAACAAAATGTAATATAATGTAGTGATATCATGCTTCAATAGCTCTCTTATTCTAATGTCTTTTATCTTGGATATCAAATAAAAGTAAGTAATATTTTGTGTGTAGCGATGATGGGGGTTATTTTGCATCAAGCTCTGAGTTCACCGCTCATTCAACAACTACAATTATTTTCATAATGACCGCTTTAAATACAATCCCCTGCACTACACCATATGTTCATATATTAGATATTTCTACACTATGAGTGATAATTGATAGTCATAAGTAATTGGAACAATATTTATATGAATCGATATTTTGTTAACAAAAAATAAACTATTAAAAACATATACGAAACCCGGCTTGATTTAAAGTCGCAATTTAGAGACGCTTTAAAATGTTTGTGTTTAGCATGTACAAAATTCAAATAACCATCAAAACCAGCATAAATGTCCAGTATCTACACGTACGACTTTTGGTATATGAGTACATGTACAAATAAAAAAAAAAACAACGATGACAGCTGAATCGTGCCCAGTTGAGCAGAATTTTGTGAGATGTAATGTACCCTTGCACTCTTTTAAAGCCTAATCTTCTAAATGTGTGAAATACAATGTCCCTGAGAATGTTTACTGTCAAAACACGGGTGATACACAAAATCAGATAGATAAGAACGCGCACAAGTTCAGTAGTTGATATATAAGTTGAATACAGGTAAAGAAATCGGAAGAAAAAGAACCATTATTAAACTATATGTAATAAACAATGTAATTTACTGATTTTTCCTTGCAGATCGGAACTTCCTATTTCTCTGTTAGTGTTAATTACAAATAATTGTTTCTAGACAAGGAACTGTTTATGAACTCCAGATGAATGAGCTTTAAGTTTTACTGTCCTCGGTTTACTCGACAAACCACTACCTACTTTCCAGACTACTTAGAATGAAATTGCGATAAATTTTCGCCCTCTATGGACAGACATATAGCTCTTTTTCTGCCTTAAAATCGACAGCTTTATGTTCTCCTTCAAATACAAGTTGTCTTTCCTCGATTCCTAAAAATAGCTTCTTTAACAAAACGAATAAATCTTTCGGAAAGTATCTTACTTTTTCATTAGATTTAATATACGATCCCGATAGTTTCCGAAGCTACACGATAAACGATGTTCACGATAAACGGAAAACCTGATACACTCAAAATACGATACACGATAGACCTGATAAACGCAAAACACGATAGAAAACGGAAAACTTGATACACGATAGGATAGAATACACGCACGATACGATAAGATGCACGCATGATACGATATGATACACGCACGTTGTGAACTGAGGATAAACTCTTTATTTGGTTGTTAAGTTCAAGAATGAACGGAATAGTAAGACTAGCACTTTCATTTCCTTGTATCAGAAGTGTTGCGTATTTAAATGGGTCGAGGATGGATGTTAATTAAACCATTCAGTATATTGCGCTCATTAATAGTGTAGAGTTTCTCTTTGGGAATTTTCAAGACGGACCTGATCATTTTCAACTAAGAGCTCCACTTAATTGTATTTAAAGCCTGTTATCTTCATTCATCCACTAAATACTCTGATGCATGAATTGCACTCCTGACAAAGTGAACAATTTGAGATGATTCTGCAATTATATTGTTTGAATGACAAGAACAATTCTTCAAACCATTCTGAAGCACTAGCTGCAGGGAGTGCACATCTAGAATGTTTTGGCAAGTGTTCAAATTATCTCCTTCGTCCTCATTTTCTGTGTCATCCATATCTTATCATTATCTTCTGACTCATCTTCGTTGTCATAAAACTTGAATATGAATACATTAATTTTTAAAGAAAAAAAAATATTGGTCCTAATATGTAATTCCATTTCCCGTGATAATGACTGGGAAAGAGGCAATACAGATTTCAAAGGAGTCCTGCAATAGCATATGGACATTTTAAATATATTTAATGTTATTGATATATTGACGTAAAAATGTATAACGTTTCATATGACATTATATTATGACGTTGGAGTTTGCTTGGAGAGGAGAAAATATTTTTCAATCAATAAATTCATCGCGTTTATCTCATATCTCCACTATCATTTTTTACAAATTGAGGAGGGGGGTGGTAGTAAATATGTAAAACGTATACGGTACAAATTTTGATGTATATATCGAATTTTGCATGTGATAATAACGAAAACAGTTGTTAGAAAAGTAATAGGGGAGGGGCGAGATGTTACTACACGTGCCTGCATCATCGTTAGTTTACATGTATATTTAACATTAAGCAGAATTCAATTAAGATATTAAAATTAGCATATACATGTTCAGAAATTAAGTGTCTTCAGTAACAATTGATTTAAATCCGAAATGTTGGGATTCGACGTACTCGGCTATTTTTTTCCCGTCGGATCAATACCTTTGATGCAACTGACTAACTGTATAATACATGTACATTCGAATGATAAACATTACAATACTTTTGGAAAATGTGATGATAACATGATTTGGTAATGGAATTTGAAGATAACGAACAGCGATGAATCTCATAACTCCTACACGCAATACAAAGTAGATAGTTGGGCAAACACGGACCCCTGGACAGACCAGATGTGGGACCAGGTGCCTAGGAGGAGTAATCATCCCCTGTCGACCGGTCAGACCCGGGAGAGGGGTTAAAATCCTAATTTTGCAAGTGGAACGTATCTAAAGTTTTATGAAGATCGTTAAAATTTAACATACAAACTAGGCCTATATGTATACACAGAAAATGAATGGTTCATTATTGGACCCTTGGGGTTACCACAACCTCTTGTTATAATGTGAAATATCAATAATGATTTCTAATACATTATCTGGATTTTACAACATCACGTAAAACTGGAAGTATATGCTTACATGCCTAAACGAAAAAAAATATATATAAAATACAAACGCGTATGTAAAATAAATTTCAAGTCATTTAAAGGACAAATTTAGTCCGTGATTTGTATGAAATTTATACAAAAAAGTGTATTGATAATAGTGTTATAGCCTATAAGCGTATTTTACAATAATGTTTAAACGTATACATGTATATATCCATGGTTTGAAATGTGTATGATGCAGAATAAAACTTTCTATGTTTGTGTGTAATTCTATTTTCATTTTATTATCATATTTTTTTTATCAATACCATTTCATTTTCATTTCTTTTTTAATCCTTTAAATATAATTTACTTAGGGTCTATTGATGGAAACTTGACTCACTAGAGCAGATCGATACATGACATTTAAAATTCTATAAAATGTAGACCATTTAACTTATTTGTTATATCATTTTTTCCAATTTCAAATTGATTGATGTTTTTTCGCCACACTTTTTTTTCCAGTTATATGGTGGCGCCCAGTTTTTATTGTTGGAAGAGAGAGCCCTGATACAATGTACCTGGGAAGAGACCACCGATCTTCCAAAAGGAAACTGAGAAACTGTCTCACTTACCAGCGCGAAGGGGATTCAAACCCGCGCAGACATAGGTGAGAGGCCGTATGATTTTGAACGTGATGCTCTAACCACTCGGCCAATTTTAAATGAGTTACGTGAAAGTAAATGGAAATTATGCTATGAATTGTTTTAACATTCTAGGAATTGTCTTTACGTTACACCAGAGATCGGGCTCAACATTTCCATTATTTTTTTGTTGTTGACAACATCCATGCGTCATTGCAGACGATAAGGATGATTATGTTTAAACCATGAGGAAATAATGAATGAATATTTCTTTCCATGGTAGAATTAATTTTAAATCTATCTCCATAGAGAAAAGAGTGGTAAAAGTCAGACGTAAATCCCAATCGTAAGTGTTACAACTTCGATAGGTTTCGTGAAACGCTCGTATACGTGCGCGTCAAATGATCTAAACGTAATTGTACATTTACGATCTGCAATAGGTTAGTGAAACGGCCGCCAGGTGCTTAGGAGGAGTAAGCATCCCATGTCGACCGGTCACACCGGCCGTGACTCCTATATCCTGATAAGGTAAACGACGTTATTCGTAGTCAAAATCGGTGTGCCAAGAACAGCTTACTCATCCTAGGCACCTGATTCCACCTCTGGTGTGTCCAGATGTCCGTGTTTGCCCAACTATCTATTTTTGTATTGCTTATAGGAGTTATGAGATTAATCACTGTTCGTTATCATGCACCATATTCCAACCATTACTTATCACTTTTGGATCTTTATATTTTCGATCTTTTTGCATTGTGGTATCTTTACAAAATGTAATGATCAACAAATCTTCACGAACGTAATGTATTTGTAAGTAATGCGAGTATGAACGTATACACACTTGAAATATATACTTGATAGATATACTATGCGTGTGAATTCCGACAGAGATGAAAGCAAAACTGTAAATGTAAGAGATAAATTTCATTTAAGAAAATAATTAAGTTATGAAGTGTGGTGCGTCACAGTGTATAGATCCCAATATATATTTTTTTCTTATAAATATGTGTCTTTAAACACTGTCTTTATATATTATTTGTTAAGTACGAATTGTCTCCTAAGAAAAAAAAATATCCCCATGATACAACACAATATAGCTTTATAATCGAATAACACTTGTTTAACATTGTCCACATGTGTTATGCTTTCTAAGATACTTTGAATAACTTACAGATCACAAATGTCCGTGGGGATGTTGGTCGGTACTCCGCTCAGTCCTCTATCATAACAATTTACATTAGTCCCATTACAGAAAGACGACTTGCTACATCTACACTTGTCAGGACAGGCGTCCGTCCCATGGCTGTATAGCACAGAGAGTACGACAGACACCCAGAACGTCAGCCGCATCGCTATAAAAGATGTATGTAATTGATATTTATGTTTCTCAACTCTCATTAAAGTATAGCTATTCAACATATCTTCCTTGTTAGTTCACGAGCTGAACTATTATGGACCCTATCTCTAACGCAAGGGCGCACGTCATTTGATATGGTTTCAGCGTGCGCGTATTCGTGTCCATTAAATAAATATCAAAAATACCCCAGGAATACTTGGAATGGTGCCTTATAATCCGTTGTGTAGTTGTAGATATTCAGCACTGAAAAGTATAGAATATCAGGAAATCAGCACAGTCTTCTCGAATTATTTAGAATGTATGTTTGGTAATCTTAAATGTTGAAACAGAAAAAAAATGCAGAAACAGATCAGCAATTCAGTTATGTACATTTAAATTATTTCATATTTACAATAAAGTTGTGTGGATAAATAGACATATATATCGATAGATATATCTATATTCATTGCTTTACCTAATAACTCTGACATTTAATGTGATATATATATATATATATCTCAGCATTATTTCTTTTTCAGTATTGAAGGTAATTTTTGCTTATTTTATATGCTAAGAAGGAATGTAGGACACTCTTTCTATTATAAGCTGCATTGCAACCCTATTCGTTAATCTCAGAAAGTATCATATTAAATGTTAAACTGACTGTTATTCTAAATTGTAAGGGACGGAAATGCAGTCTCAACGATGAATTTTATTACAATATGTTAACAAAGCGCAATTAGCTGAATTGGCTGTTAGGGTTATCATGGAAAACCACGGATATATGTACTTATATTGTAGTGTCTCAAAGTAAACGGACTTTATTCATATCTTCACGATGAACGTTGTATTCCGAATGGCTGTATACCAAATGAAACTTTATTAAAAACTTATTTAAAGGAATTTGATAAGAAAAAATATGATCGACTTGAAATTCATGTTTGATATCCACATATATTGAACGTGCACACAAATCCACGTTTTCCTCATTTTTATAGGGATCGGCTTCTTCAATCCTCTAGTTTAATTTGAATTGGACCTTAGAACAGATATCTTCATTTACAACTCTCAGCACTCTCATTTAAGGTAATTCCCCTGACCACGTCAAATAACGTAAGAAACGTTATTCACGAGTCACGAACGTTATCACACATTCAACGAACCCGATGGCATTTTAGTGAATTCTGTAGACCGTATTAGGACTGATTGTCAGAAAGCAAACAGCAAAAAATTAGGACTAAAAAACGACAACAAACGAATCGCAATAATATAAACAAGCCGGTTTTATACAAGACAACGCTCAGGAGAGAAAATGATTATAGTTATAAAAATTGCGAAGTCGTAAACTCTCCATACACATTGCGTTGTGACGCACAGTCGTTCAGTAATTCCCGTGAGCTTTCTGTAAATATTACAGACTATGATGTTAAATAGTGTCGCCAACTTTCAATGTATCTATTGTAGGCCATTTCCTTTGTGTGATTTCTGATCATTAATGATAGGTAGAAAAATCGAATCTCCTATTCAACAAAATGCATTTTTTTTGTGTGCTACATGTACTGACAGTCATATTTTTATCTTTTCCCTATAATTTATTTAAACCTGAAAGAATACGATCGATGTTGTCATGATCTAAATAAAATATATGCATAATCTAAAGCTATACTAACATTGTAACCCCCTTGCAATTTTTTTATATTTATTTACACGACAGAAATCGCTTTCGATGCCCTCCGAATCCATAATAAATGCGCATATACATGTAGATGTACAATGTATGTGCATTTTTGTGTTGTGTCCAATGATTTCAGGGTGTTCAATTTAGATCATACGCTGACATATTTGTCACATATAGGCCTATTTAGGCCCTATCTCTAGGTCTTTGTGTCGTACCTATTTGTTCTTGTACGTACAGTATAGATCATGGGTGTTGTAATGTAATTTTCTTTTATCTAAAACACTTTTCTGGCCGGACATGACCTTTACTGATGTTTGATTAAAACTACTCGGAATGTACGCGGTAGTTACATGTTGTTAACACTCACATCAGATGGATGTATCGTATTGTTAAAACCTAGCAGGAATTAAAATTACCAAGTGGGCGAGGGATGCAGAATTCGGGTGTTTTAAAATATTCGAATTTTCCAAAATTTGTAACTTCAACATAGATAGCATTCTCTGAATGAGCGTTACAAATGTAAAAATCATTCTGATCTACATCACCTTGTTCCAACTAGATATGGCGACATAATTGTATGTTGTCATTTATTATGACGTCATATCAGTGTTCATGTGACGTAGGTTATGGATATAGTAAGCTCCATAGTAAAGGTAGGATTCATCTAACTTCAAGCCCGATCCCTAAAGCTTACGACAATGAATGAAAGTGGTTTTTAGCTACTTGAAGCTTTAATGTTTTAAACTGTTTTTCAAAAACCACCCTGTAATATTTCTTGAAATGGTAGTTTAGTCATGTAAATGAGGCACGAAACATGTTTGCAGATATAGGAATTGTAGACACCATTTTCCAATATGCGTTTTTACAAGGTTTTGAACCCAGAGGGAGTGGTTGGGCTATCAAACTACCCGATACCCCATCTACTTATTTTGTCAAATGATTGCTGGAGTGTAAAGGCAAAACGTATTCAAATGTTTAAAAATTCTGAAGGTTTTTGAAACCACAATTTAATCAAAATTTGACTACTATACATTTTCTTCAATTCATATGAAAGATACATATTTCTATCGTTTAAATAAAGACAGTGCCTCAAAATGTATGTATATTAGCACTGCTTATTTTAAAATGATATGTTCTATTTTTAGAAGTGGCTGTACTCCGGAAAAGGCCGCTAAACATATTCTTCTTCGGGAATTTGGTCAATATACATCCTCGACAAAATACATGCAAATTTTGATAGAAATTTGTAGAGTTTTCAATACTAAGATGTGGTATGGGGAATTACCTTAAAGTCAACATTTTTTGCAACATTTATGGTTTAAAAAACTCACATGTTTCATATCAAATGATGTCGTTCTTTACGCACTGATGTTGACCACCAAATATTCCGTTTACCTGACCAAGACATAGGGACTGCAGGGAATGTGAACAGTCAACAGGAGTTAAGAAATTGATCACTATTTGTTATCTTCACCTTTTCATTGAAATATCATCTGTTTTAACAGAACATTTAAGGTCATGGCATATTCCCGAGGTTTTTCTCAGTTATTTCATTATAGATGTTTACCATACAGGATGCAGGTTGATTTCCATCAGTGTTATTGTTGCCTTTTTGTATTTTCTGACAGCGTCACCACTATTAAATTCGCCTAGACAGAGTTGTGTCAAATGAGGGATTACAGAAAAAAAACCAGTCTTAAATTTGCCCACTGACAACGAGGACAAAAGGGGCAAAAATATAGCGCAGCGAAAAATTTTTTTTGCCAAACAAAATCATATGGTAACATATTTTTACATAGTAGGCTATTCCATTTATTTGAGTTCTGTTTGATACTATTTGAAATAGCAAGCATTGTTTACAAGTTAAAATTAAAAATAATGGGAAATGCTCTTATGTAGCATTTTAACTTAAAATATGCCCAGCTTTATACTTGTCCACTTAACTGTTTTTTATTAACTAAATAATTGGTTTCATTAACCATGGCCTGACCTAGGGTGTGTTAAATTCAATTAGAGGAGCTACTCTGCTAAAATTAAACTTTAATATGCAGCATAACTTGCCGCTAGACATTTGACCTATTGCCTGAATTGAATAGTTGACCTTGCCCTATGCTGTAGGTATGCCAGAGGTTAGCTGGCTGCCCTGTAATTCCTCATATGCTGAGTTTGAATATGTATTAATTGTAATCAGAAGCAGGATGCAAATTTACATTGAAAGTGGAAAGGGTCCCATGCACATTTTTGTGGGGAATTTTGGACAGTGTGCCAGTTTAACTACCAAAGTAGGGGTAACCCAGGGGACCCTATGTAGATATAGGTGCCCGAACGGGTGACCACATTCTAAGGGAGATGGTATATCTGCGCACCTCACCTGTATCCTGCGTGCTACCTGGTTTAAAGAGCAAGGGAACCTTCTTACATTTGCCCAACATGCCTGTAGTATCACCTCCCTGAGTAGGAGGTGGATGTGGCCCCAGCTATGGACTAGCTGAGAGACCCACGAATTAAATTTTAGCAACTTATTCAAGAAATTACTATTGTCTATGAAAATTCATTCACCTTTGACCTATTTAAGTGGTCATCTGGAAGGCACACGTAATATACCTGCCCCCGGCGTTAGTAGCAGGTGGGGGAGAGACGGTTTTGACGTAAAATTGGTGAGAAACTACCAACATGCACCCCCCAATCCCCCACAGACATTGGAACAATATCCCCCACAACAAATGTGATACTTATTTTTGTTTTTACAATTCATACTTGGAATTGGAGGCACTTCATCTTAATAAAAAACTTCGTAAACTATGGAGTCAGAGGAGAAATTTAAATAGTGAAAGTCAGGCAATGGAAACTATTGGGCCTTTGAAGGAATTATGTGGAGGTTTTATCAAAGAAAGATTTAACCCTGCCTGAAGAAATTTGATAAAAAAAGATGGTGACAAGTTAGATAAATGAGAGGTATCCTGACGGAACAACTGAATCCTGAGAGCTTAAATTGTGACCTTCCTTGCAGAGTGCGCGACCCTCACCCTCACCCGTTACCCAGGCTCCTTGTAGGCATGAGAGGGGCCTTTCTCACTGTGCTCTGTGCTTCGTTTCACCGCGCTCTCCTCGGCCGCTCTTCTCAACAAACAGGGAGATCGAACCCACGTGGGTACTTTAAAGCAATGGTTACTATAAAGAAAGGTGAAGATAAGGGACAGTGATCAATCCCATAACTCCTATAAGCAATACACAATGGGTAGCGGGGTAAACACGGACCTCTGGACATATCTATAACATTTTGCTTTGATCAAATATCTAATATCCTCATGGTACACTATAAAGAAGCAGGCATTTGTGTATAAGTCAGTGTTACTGACTTGGTTTACTCTTTAGGGTACATCAATCAGAGTACACGGTTTGCTTATCCTATGTATCAATGAGTAAAATGCTGTATGGCGTGTTTTAAGCCGATTGTTAAGCCGTTCTTGGCACACTGATTTTGACTACGGATAAATTTGTTTACTTGATCAAGATATAGGGCTCAAACCGGGTTTGACCGGTCGACAGGGCATGTTTACTCCTACTAAGCACCTGATCCAACCTCTGGTATACCCAGGGGTTCGTATTTGCCTAACTCTCTCTTTCGTATTGTTTGTGGGAGTTATGAGATTGATCACTGTTCGTTATCTTCACCTTTTATCTACCTGTTCGCCTGAGCCCATTTGCCCTGATGGTTGCCCCATGCACCCGATTGATCTATTAAGTCTAAGTTTATCTAATATAGCATATAAATAAACATGTTTGATATGATCATCAACTTACAGACCCAATTTTAAGTTGACACCCCCAAATTGTAAGCTGCCTGCCAATCAAACATTTAACAATATATCTCAGGTGGAGTGACATCTGCAGACACTGTGGTCTGGGGCTACCCCAGAGAGGCGTTTTGATAACAATAACAGCCAGTATCTACAGGCATTCTTTAGATCTTGAGGAAGCCCGGTATACCTGAGTTTTGATAGCAATGACATGTCCACATCTGCTATTTTCTTGTAATTCAATTGTTTTTAAAAAGACCCCTGAACAATGCAATTTCAATATAATTGTAATTTTCCCCCTCTATATACCTGTACATGTATTATAAATTACACAATCAGAAATCAAACAATAATTTGCACAATAAGTTTTAAAGCTTGTAACCTATTGAAATAATTTATGTCATCAATTTATGATACCTCTATATTTATGTCTCCGAACACAAAGTGTCGGAGACATATTGTTTTTGCTCCGTTTCTTATTATTAAGGTCTTCCGTTCTTCACGGAAGACCTTATAGTGATTCTACTGTTTCTTCTTCTTCTTATTATTTTTTGACCAAATTTTGTGCAGGAGTTTTCTCGAAAACTATACAGTGGTTTTCAGGAAAAACGCATTTTATTATGAACTTTGTTTATCACAAACAAAATTGGGAAAATTCTATTTCGGTTCCAAGTTATGGACAATTTCTTGATTTTCAAATGGAACTTTGTCCGCCAGTGATCTCAGGAACGGCTAAATATATGAACTGGAGACTTATTAGAGATGATAGAACATGACTTATAGATTTGCAGAATCACTATTTCGTACGTTGTCATCACTTCCGGTCGCTACCGGAAGCGAATTTAAAAAATATATTTTTTCAACTTTTTTGGTTTTTTAATGTTTTTCTTTGATAAAAGTAAGATAAATAAAGACTCTTTATAGAATGCTGAATATGATATTTGTTTTTAAATTGATCAAACCAATCTCTAGATATTTATAGTTTTAATTTTGAAGCGAGGTCCTCGCTAGCCTAATGGTTAGCGTGGTGGATTTCCATGCGGGCGACCCGGGTTCAATCCCCCAGATTTCTCGAATATTTTTTTCCCACTTTATAACAAATGAAGAATTTAAGGTGATCGACTGGACACGGAAAGAACGGAAGACCTTTATGTTGCCATGGCAACAAGTTTCTAGTTCTTATTCTTATTCTTTTCTTCTTATTTTCCCTCTTCTTTAGTGAGAAATTTGTCCGACCGATTTTATGAACATGCTTCGACTGATCAACTTCAAACTTTGTGAGCTGATAAAGGGTCATTAGGAGGGGTGCAATCAACTTTTCAAATTTTCAAAATGGCCGCCGTTTCAAGATGGCGGCCAAAAAACTTCAAAAACTCAAGGTTGTCGGATTTCAACCAAATTCTATTTCTAGGGTAATTTAGTGACCCCGAGTCCATTTCCACCATCAAAAATTTTTTTTGAGCCGCCATTTTCAAAATGGCCGCCATATACCGAAATATTTGAAAGTGTTAAAATCTGTACAACATTTGGGTTCTGGGGTAAATTGAGGGTCCACAATTCATTTCTAGCATCAGTATTTCCTTCCAATCATTTTTCAAATGTTTCAAAATGGCCGCCATTGAAGAAAATGATGGCAAAAATCAAGTCCCTAGGATTTCAACCAAATTTAGTTTCTAGTGTTTTTTGAGGATCCTGAGTGCATATCTGCCATCAAAAACCATTTCTGACATGGGGAGGTGTTCGGAGACACTTGTGTTGGCATCCCAACACAGTTATAGCTCGTTATAACAGAAATTATTCATTGAGTCAATGAGAGAGAGAGAGAGAGAGAGAGAGAGAGAGAGAGAGAGAGAGAGAGAGAGAGAGAGAGGTGGGTGTAGAATGTGTGTCAGCTACCCTTAGGAATACAACCATTATTCAAACACTATGACCACAAAAACTCTGCAGAGGTCCCCGAGACAGGTCCTGTGTATATCAAAACTATAAAAAAGCATGGACAGGTAGATTTCTGCCATGTTCTGCCTCTGTGTACTTCTTTGAGTCCCATGGGATATAGCAATTAACACCTTGGTAGACCCTGGCCACTCCAGGTAAATAACATCTGTTTAGATTAGGCTCCGCCTACATTTTCACTGACCGTACAGTCATGAGATGGGTCTTTAATAACCCATATGGTGCACAAATGTATCTACAAGATACTTAACCCAGTTCGGCACTCAGTATGACCTAACTTTGAATATATATAACAAAAGTTGTATCAGAAAAAAAGTTTAATCTGTCTTTCAATTTGTAAAGAGAGGATGAACATACTCAGCGCAAATATGAATCACAGCAAACAGATTTGGGGCAAACAGTTTACTAGAAAACAAGTCAAGAGCGAACTCGTTTAAGAGTGATGAGAACATTCAATCAGCTGATCGACCAACATGTTCATGGTACATGCTTGTGATAGTTTATAGGCATTAAATAAACTAGAAAAAATATTATAGCAAAAATATCCTGTACATTATCATAGTTCTTTTAACTTCATAGTAAACAATTAATGATCATGTGACCCCCCCCCCCCCCCCTATCCTGAATCCATACTACATCTGATTACAACTTATACACTCACGAGTCTGTCCAGATATCACTTACCGGAAATGGAATGAACGTACCATTCTTTGTAGTACGTGAATGCGTTTGACATTCATGTTTTCCCCGAACCTTCACTGTGATTTCTGATGAAGTCCTCCACAAACGAGAACGTTATTGTCTTGCTTACTTACGATGTCTCTCTGTTTGATTTAGACACCGCCATTATTCAGTTATTGAACGTGCCTAGTTCAGCATCGTTTGCCAAGTTATAGTAAATATTCATAAGACAAAATTGAGATGAGTCTATAGCTTTACTGACATTGATTGTACTTTGTACATGTAGTATTTATTTCCTTTGACCGTGAATTTGATCCGTATGCAATTAAGCATGTTAACTATACACAGTGTGTCTCACATCTATATTAAATAGGTGAACCTTCACAAACATCCCCTCAGTCATCCATCGGTTGTACTGACTCTACAGTATAACATTTTAAATGATTAGTTGGGATTGACAATTGAGGTGCCTGAGGTATGGGAGTCATTCTTTTTTAAACGTGTACGAAGGACAAAGTCCCCTTTGCCTCTTATTTCCGAGAATCGCCAGCATTGCACAGTATCCGTATTTCCTCTCACTTTATCCCACGAACTCATTTGTCATGCCCAAATTGCACATCTTTCGTTAAAGGTAAGCATAAGGTGGATCATTCGATAGAACTGGTTATTGCACAATGTAAACATTCACTATAGAAACGAACACTTGCAAATATGAACACATTTGGCTCTGATATCCGATATTTTTTTGCAACCATGATGTACTGAAAGAACGTATTTTAGAATCGGAATCTGAAGAAGAATTTGATTATAATTCAGATTTCACAACAGGGACTGTGTCTTCCTCTACATATGACGTAACACTGGAGTCTGTTTTTATTAGCAATGTGTTAGAGGCGCTGTTTGACAAAAAAACTGGCGCAAGGGCATTAACTAGCATATGCACGAGAGGGAATATATAACGCCATTATCGCAATGTCACTACCATTTTACATGATATGGCAAAGAGAGTGTCTTCAAAGCTTAGGGAATCCTGAAATTAATAAACAATTCCAGGAACTTAATGCCAATTAATTTTCGCCTTTGGGTAATCCGGGTAAAAAAATTAGACAGTATCTTTACATTTGCCGCCGGAAAATCAAAATTATACAGTTTTGAAAGCTGTTACAACGAAGTGTAAGAAAAAGATTTACTGAGTTTTACTGGACATAAAATTGAAACATACACAGTCTTGATATTGAAATCTTTAGTTCCATAGAAAAATTATAGATGCTGCAAAAACCCTATCATTCCATCTTATATTTTAAATAAATGCACCATACAACAGCAATATTTACCATTTTAACACCTATCAGACATACTTTGAGCACAATTATTAAAGACAGTTCAGATTTCACAATGAACGTTCGATACCACATCGGTTACCTGGCTTACATACACATGTTATTCGAGAGTTGAATACATTAAGAGTCCAACCCCTGTCCACTGCAGATCTGAGTTATTTTCTCAGATTAATTGCAGAAAATAATATATTTGAATTCGAACTAATCATTGAATATGCTGTGGGGTCTAAGTTGTCTCACTCTGTGTGTAACAAATCTCCAACGAATTTTCAAATAAATGGGTCTATCATTTTCATGAAAATAAGATCAATAATCTATTCTCTGTAGCCAATGCTCAACACACATTATTAAATTCACATGCGTAATTTCCAGGTAAAGCATGCATTTATTAGATAAGATGGTATACAAAAGAAATAGATTCGACATAAATGATAAAAACATACATTAAACCCATAAATACATTCTAATATAATATCGATCGTATTGGGTCGCTCACAATCCCTTTGTATTCAAAGGATTCATTTAAGGTCGCTCCATCCTCATTTGACTTATCAATATTAATGGTTAAAAGTGGAAAAAAATTATAAATTTCCACTCATTATAGTTTTATTTAATTAATGACCAAAGAAAATGTGTATGTTGCCACCTTTTTTAAAAGGTCAGATACACGAAAACAGAAGTACACATCAACATCAGAAAATCACACATTTTCGTTAAACAGAATAATAAAAATAAATAAGAACTTGTTGAAATGACAAAATTTAAATATCAACAGTTTTAAAACACTGCTAATTCATAAATATGTATAGATTAATTGTGGATTTTAGGGAAACCAATGTATAATAGACATCCAGTAAAGGAAATTGCAGCATAGGAGTTATTGCCCTTGACAAAAATTTTTTAATCATAAATAATTGATTATCTATGGAAAATATAAACTTTTCAGTATTAATTGTTTACCAGATTATTTACTATATCCAGTGAATAAAATTCCTAAGAAAGGTATATTTCTATCATGCGCAAAGTTTAAATTATTAAGATTTTCGCAAAACCCTATGACATCACATGAGGATCGATCAACCTTAATGCAAATTCATTCGTCATTTAGGAAAAAAAATGTCACTACTACATTTAACAAAATTTGTTAAAATCAAAATTGAATTTCAAAAAGATAGCTAGGTTATACAGTGGAAATGAAGCAAATCAAAATGTACAGAATACCATAACAGGGATACAGCACATATGGTGAAAATGATACTAAAATCATAATACGCTTCCTTTTTTTGTACTAAAACACCGTCCTGAACTCCAGAAAACAAAGCGAAAATCATTAGAAACTCGTACATCCTGATAAACGATGAGTACTGTAATGTAATTATCTCCGAATTACCTGTTGTGTCCTGTAAGTGCAGTAGGAATTTTAGTGATTTGTTCACTTATTAAATTAAATAATCTCTATACAACACATGTGTTAATATGATGATGACGAATTTACAGGTAAACATGAACTGTATTTAAAACTGATGAATCACAAATCTCGTATCACACCGCCAAACACTAAAGTAGGGTCCATTCAAGCGATTTGAGGTACGTGGTTGATGGGAACCATTCTTTTTAAAACTTTCGAACTTTCAAAACATTAACCTGAAATCAAGTTGATTCGAATACATTTGCTTTTGTTTTTCCTCATGTATATTTGATAGAGACTGTTTTAATCTATTTATTTTTCTGCTTTTCTTTTAGAAAATTAATTGAAATATTGGTAAAGAAGAATTTCAATGAAATAAGGTTTTTTACAGTCTGTAAAACTTCTTGATTTCAATAAGTTTTCTTTCTTTTGCGATGACACGATTAAAGAATGCAGTACATAGGCCTATATGCATTATGATCAAGTTGGAATGGTTGAAAATGTCGTATATCGTGCATCATATATGTAGTTGTATTTTATGAGAGAGAGAGAGAGAGAGAGAGAGAGAGAGAGAGAGAGAGAGAGAGAGAGAGAGAGTTCGGGATAAGATTCTCGTTGCAATAATTTATTTTCATGATATTTGCTTTCTTATTCAAATTTAAGGAGCTGGGATCTGGTAATGCATGAATTATTTGGATTCTGGGGTGAAAGGCGAAGATAACGAATAGTGATCAATCTCATAACTTCTACAAGGGATACAGAATGTATTCTTGGGCAATTACGGACCCCAGGACACATCAGGGGTGAAATCAGGTGTCTAGGAGGAGCAAGCATCCCCTGTCGACCGTCACACCCACCTATATGCGGGATATGTAGATTTAAACGGGAGACAACGTTTTACCCAATGACAGAAAATGTCGGACGTTTCATACCCCTAGACAATTCTTTACAGTCTCGTTTTGACTGCGGATTACTCCATTTATCTGATCAAAATAAATGGATCGCAGTCGGTGTGACCAGTCAAGAGGGATTACTTACTTCTCCTAGGCACATGATCACATGTTTATTTGTGTTTTCAGATTCCCATCTTTGCTTTTCTATTATTTTTGGTATCCCTGATGAGATTTATGAGATTGATCACCTTCCGTTATCTTCACTTGTTAATATCTTATGGTAACATGAAATAGCCAAAAGTTTTTCCTGATATATGGTACTTATTTTTTTCGCATAGATGGAGTTATGATTGGTGACGAACGTTTGCAAATGAGTGTAACTGGTCGACATGGAATGCTTACTCCTCCTTGGAACCTGATCTCACCTTTGGTATATCCAGGGGTCCATATTTGCCCAAGTTTCTATTTTGTATTCTTTATAAGATTTATGAGATAATCACTGTTTTTTATCTTTAAATCTCGATACATTGTGAATGTTTTCCTTACATAAAAAACGCTTCGCACAAACATTGTTTTATTTGACTCAGTTTTTGATTATCTAAATGCTAGACCATTTTTGTAGCAGTTAGTGTGATTGTGAGGAAAGTACATCGCTGCTGATGACAAACGAATGAGCCAATTCATCTGGAATTTAATGCCATGGATTATAATTTAAAAGGATCCTACGAGAAGGGTAATAATGCATTGTGATATTGCAGCAATGTTACATGATATGTATATTCAGGCAAATAAACAATACTCATATCAAAAAATGGTAGAAAATTAGACATACCCATCCAGTCAAATGCGTCATTTAACAATGCATCTAAAGAGTGAAAAAGTAATATGAATACACTGATTTTTCCCCAAAGAGTGCTTCTTTTGACTAATATACCAACGGTTCATACAATTTGAGAAATATAAAACTGCATAATACCCCCAGCATGTAACTGCAAACATGAACGTAAGTTTGAAAAATATATGATTTCAAGAAAGTACAAATCTAGATTTGAATACAGTTTTAATTTTGGATATTGTTCACGCAGCACATTTAATTCGATCGTCCCCTGTAGTCAGTTAACTGAATCTTTGGCGTTTTCCGTCGCGTTGCATATTTTCAGTCATATCTCAGTGATGATTACAAATACAAATTGTGCATAGGTGTTGATTTCTATTAGCCGTGGCTTACTACGTCGAGTCTCTTCTTTTCAAAACATTGGATTAATGTCAAGATCACAAATAAAACACACATGATCGGAAAGTCCACGAGGAAACAAAGTTGGTAGTTAACAAATGAAAGTTTCAACGAATTATTTCAGCTCCACCATGCCTAACTGAATTATTTTTTTTTTCAAACAAAATGTAAATTTCTCGATAGTTGACCACATATTATTACAACACGTATGTTATCGTTTCTTTACAATGACAGACAGCATATCGTGTATCGTCACATAGTTATCATTTGTATACACTCCTCAACATATTGATAGAAATTAAGTTTAATATCTACATTTTAAATCGAGTGTACACAATTTTGTGCCCGTCCTTTTGGTTGGTTGTTGATTTCTTGTGGAATTAAATCTTTGTGGATGTGATTATGGCCGATGCACCTCCTGTAATATATTACAACAGTCAATGTATTAATTTTAAAACTTGATGTATTTATTGATGTATTCAATAAAATGAAACGATGTATAGTGCTATGATATCTTTAATCATGAATTGTACCGTGATGATCCAAGTTAGAATAGGTCCTCAATATCTCTGCTTGTCGCAAGAGGCGACTAAATGGGGCGGTCCTTCGGATAAGACGAGAAAACCCGAGGTCCTGTGTCACAGCAGGTGTGGTAAAATAAAGACCCCCTGCTCAAAAGTTGTAAGCTCCAATCATAGACCTAAATTTTGAAGCCCTTCACCGGCATTGGTGACGTCTCCATCTGAGTAAGAGATGTTCAAGATGGAAATTAAACAATTTACAATCAATCAATTGTCATGCAGATATTTAGTAAATGAGTTTGCTGTGTTTGAACTGATCAGGTGTTTCCTCCGTATAATGCTTGATTAACATTGCTAATGGTTTACAATGATATGGCGATTGTTATTTGTCTTGTCATTTAAAACGAACGAGTGTTGAACGAAAATCCATGATCAATTGAAAAAGACGAAGTGAGAAAAAATACCATGAGATGTCTTTGTCATCCTGTGGCAATTTTCACTTGAAGTATTTTCAGTTCACCATAGGGAATGCAGGTTCTACAAAAACCACACCATTTGAGATTGGGGTGAAAACACTCTAATATGATAAGACTACTTCTGAATCCTATTAGTTGTGGAGGTGCTCATGAGTTCTGATCATCCTTTGAAATATCGGTGTTAACATGTACTATTAAAAAAAAAAATTTCAAATTCCAGGTTTCATACATGGATTGCACGAAAATGAAAATGGGTGATGCCAAAACTCAGACCGAAAGATGGACGGCTTTTGATAGTAGGTTGTCATAAAAAAAAAATAAAATCGACAAAACGAGCAAAAGAAAAAATAGATAGATTAAGAAGAATAAACCCACCAAAATCAAAGTCCGAAAAAGACTAGAATTTAATGTATCAAAGTTTCTGGCTACCAACGTGACAAACGATTTAAAAAGCCCATCCAATTAAACCGAAACTTCACTTCCCCTCCACTTAACTAGCACTATAAAGATAAATCATGTTCTTAACAATTTCTCCCAAGCACAGGTTTTTTAAAACGAAAATATGTTTAATTAAGCTGAATTAATGTGGTGTTTGGAAATAGTTTGTCTCTGTGATTGATTTATGTAAAGTGAAAGTTCGTGCATGCACCGATCTCCTGCGAATGTGTTAAACCCAAAAGAAATATCGCGTTTTAGCCAAACCCAACTAAAATAGGCCAACTTTTAAAAATTAAATTACATGGTGGATCCGTTGAACACATTCCAACAAACCAAGTCATTGATGTATTGCAGACTGATAACAAATACATGTGGTTCTCAGACATTCAGAAGTTTTTCAAAAGTATTTCTGTCACATTTGGGATTGGGCTGTAATGAGCTGGTTTCGAAAGACTGATGTGCTCATAATGGACCTACACTTTTCTGATCTTAATTGATATTAATTCAGATGATGTTGTCTTGCATCCATAATATCAGTTAAAACAATTGAATTAAATTTGATATTTCAAACGTAAAGATCTAAAATCAACTACTATTTCAAAAATATTTTTCATATCTAAAGCCTTTCTGATCTTAGTAGTAAATATCAACAAGCAATATGTAACGGAAAAAGCAAGTATCATATAGATTGTCACTATGTCTTCCATTGCTACGGAGACTGGAAAGCTTACATGGTCGTTCCTCGGAATGATAAGTGGTTAACGGATAAGAGCAACAGATTCCCGCAGAGTGAGAGACCAGTCCATCAGAGTCTGAACTCTCTCTCCAGCCGAAGCCAATACTAATTCAATGTACAGCCGAGTGAACTGGAGTGGCAGTCGTGGCATGTCCAGTGGGCAAATCATCAAATGACGATATTGGTGTGTCTCTTACTGGTGATGTAATGCTTATCTGTAACAAAGAAGAAACAATTTGGAGCAGTCAACATGGCACTACATTTCATTCCACTGTACCATCTCATTTCCCTGTATTAGAAGCCTTGTGTTAAAATCAAGATTATTGTGGTCTCCTAGTTAAAAATAATGTGGATTTGATACTGCTCTTCTTATCATAGAACTGTTCAGCAGGATGAGTGAGGTGTTATTGTGAATACCACAATGAGTACGAAATAAATGGTGAGTTCCAGAAGAGGAAAGGATTTTTTTTTTGTGAATATGCATACATATCCATTAAATTGTTAAATATTGATCATGTATCGTATTTTTTATGTGGATCGTATAGTTGACATTAATTGTATGCAAAGATGAAGTCGCAAGCCTTGTAGTTATGTTTTGTATCTGGAGTTTACTTTTTTGACTGTTTAATAACATCAAACTTTATGCGAGAAAATTTCAGACAAGTAATTCATAATCAGAAAAGTAGTGACCAAATATAAAGGAGACTCGAGAAATAAATATATTCTTTGACTCCAACATATTTAAGATAGTCTCATATTCAAATCCTCAGTATTTCGTCAGTTTCATATAAAATCTTAAAACATCCATTTCCCTCCTTAAATTGGTGCTCGATTTTCCTCGTACTATCCAGTAGTCATCATTTGTACACACTTCTCAACATATTGTCCTTGAAATATATTCGGAGATGGTGTAACCAGCAGAATTTGACTGTTTAAGGAAGTGATTTCATATCTTCCAAACAGGTTATGCTATAAGTAAATCAGTATAGAATTATGTCTGACAACACATCAAATGATTTTGATAGCCAGTTGTCTGATATCTTAGAACCATAAACAGGGTGGTATATTACTTTAAAAATGTTAATACTATTATACTTTTTATTATTTTTGAAGGGTATTACATACTCGTATTTTTGGTTTAAATAAAAATTTAAACTTTGTATCAAGACAATTTCGTAAATCCTGAAAAGTGGAATGTACTGATTATTTTAACAGGAAAAAAACATACGACGGTCTTTTTATGTATAGGTTAATGCCCGAGTACCTATCCATTCCATAAAAGTAATGAAGTAATGGGACCGAGGCCTCGAAGGGTACATTGCTTGTAAGGATTGAACGGTACGAGTATATTGACCCACTTAAATTCCAGTCTCTTATAGAGGACAGAGAATTTCTTTTATGCATTATGAATATACATCTTAATATTATATAAGTAAGGACGCTGTATATTTTTTCATATAGAACATCTGTTTAATTACTTCAACAGATGTCGTCAACGCCAGCGGCGTAGTGGATAGAGCTTCTGAATTATGCGTGGAATGTAGAATGCTCGAATCCCATCTGTGTGTCTGGATTTTAATCTGAAATGAAAATGTTCACGATATTTTGGTAAAATGTAAAAGCTCCATAGTGACAAAGAGATATTTAAATTTGTACATACAGAAAATGATAAAAATGAACTCAACAGAACAATGTTATGTAGTTGTCTGAAAATCTGTATAATATAATGACACTACAGGTGGATTTTAAACTAAAATACTTGTACTTTTTTCGTGATATCAAGTCACCATGAACTTAAAGGCATGAATTAGCATTATGCTTTAGCAAAATGAAATTTGGCCACAATATAAATGACTAGAAATAGCTTATACATTCACTTTCATACAGTTGTATTATTTCTGAATTGATTGGTTTCCCAGATGAATATAAAATTGAGAATAAGACAAACGCGGATTACTGGAAACATCAGAAGTAGGATCAGGTGCATATGAGGATACCTGCCGTGTGTCTTATATCTTGACCATGTAAGCAAAGCAATCCATAGGCAAAATCAGTATATGAAGAACGGTGTAACAAACGGTATGAAAAACTGGCAACCCTAACCCGCCCGTTAGTATCTGTCACCGACCGATCCAAAGAAAAAACCCACAGCAGACCACGCCATTGTTTACCCAACAGTCACATCTTCTTCTTTTCTGATGTCCTGAAATGTTCAAATACGATAATAGAAATAAATGATAAAATAATATTTAAAACTTACCGTATTACATGTTTGTGATTATTGTCGTCATTGTAATAAGTGTAATAAACATGAAAATAATGTGATTTTTTATTCGATCCCTCATCTCTCCAGACGTACAAAATACGCGTACAGCGAGTAAACGAATAACTTGTATAGACGATGTAAACGCATGCCTTATACACACAGAGTAGACTTATAACTAAAGTAAAAGTGGGACTTGAACATACCAAGTGAACGTATACGATGTATATACCGAGAAAACGTATGACATCATAAACACATACCGAGTAAAATTATACCTTATAGACACCAAACAAAAGGTGAACTTGTACATAACAAGTAAACGTGTAACTTTTTACATAGTTACGTTAAAGATGTTTTGCTTTATAGTAGTTTATTCCATAGAGAGAGAAAATAGTTTTACTCACCAGCATTGACAAATGGAATATAAATACACACCAGAGTTGAATATATGGATATAAAGGCCCATCAGCGCTGAAGACAGGGATGTATGTCTACTACAGTCTCTAGGTAGCAGTGTATTGGTGAATCTTCCATGGTTTTATTGATTTGTGAGCTGTTCTAATTGATCACATTCATTTTATACAGTGTGTCCTTTTGATGGATTTCAATACATAAATGAAAAAAGTTGATGCTGTTTTATAATATATATTACATTACGGAAATTTATTTAAAATGTATAAAGGTATCATCATTTTTTCCTAATCACATGACGATATGCTACTTTTGAGACAATAACTAACAGTAAATTGTTGTGCAAGTGGACCCCAGGTAAAAAAAAAAGCAACTTTACAATTAATCAGGATCACGCATAGATTCAGTTGACTCGTATTGTCAGCTGTATGAGAATGATGACTGTTTCCACGTTCTACTGACAACACCTTAATCAGCGGCATATCAAACAAGACAGATCTGATTATGTAGACAAATGTCAGATGTCTGTAATGTTTAAAAGTCATTCGAAATCGCATCAAATTAGATCCTACTCACGGTACACAATAGTATGTGGGACAAATTGTTAACATTAGAGATGTATCTGTACATATATATATATATATATATATATATATATATATATATATATATGCACATGTATATGCATTTATAGGGTATGTCATACTATTTGTAAATAACTACATGAAATAACAAACTTACTTCCGATGCCGAGGGCAGTTTAGATATTGGACAATAATCCAATCTCTACACAAGGAGTTTACCTGGTGGATTGGAATTCTTCAAGCTTTAAAGCCATTTCAAATTGATGTTTTCAATGATGTTAGCGGCAAGAGATACAATGTCATTCATTGCTGATAAATTCATGCATCATGTATCATTGACGTATACTGTAAATTGCTACTTTACAATTCAGTGTTTTATACAATATTCAAAATGTTTGGTACATGTTGAATACTTGCCAAATCCGGTTATTGTCGAAAAGACAGTTTCTGCATCAGTGGAAACTGGGATGAAATCTAAATTGATAATAATATTCATATACGAAGATGCATGGATATTTCTTAGGTGGAGAGGAGAAAAGCCACTTCTAAGATTCATTTCAGAGTAACTTGGGCTTCCGGGGGTTTGACACTCAGTACTTAATAACCAAGAACGCAGAATGATAGGAAAAACAAAAATTCTTTTAAGCAACTCCTGTAGATCAGCTGTTGACTTGATTCGTTTGTATTTATGAAAATTGAAGATATCGAACAGTGATAAATCTACATAGATCAAATAAAGAATGCAAAAGTAAGAATAGGACTAACACGGACTTCTAAACACACAAGAGGTGGGTGGAATCAGATGTCTCGGAGGAGTAAGCATCCGTTGTTGATAGTTTTATAATTATAACTCATTGTGATGCTTCACCAACTGTTTGAAAAGAGCTTCAAAGTTAGTCCCAGGGATGACGATGAAGGCCATAACGGTGCTTTCTTTATCATGATAAATCTTAGGGTGTTTAATTAAATAGACCTGTGATTTTCTCTTTTAATATAGAAAACTTGTCGAAGGAACAATTAGAAGAAAGACTAACTGTCTCAGGTATTAAGCTACATGTACCACCAGTAATCAAACAACCTTTGATTAAATAGATCCAAAATACGTACCAGTAACTGTTGTATCCACGCCGGTAGAACCAGTGGTGGAATCTGAAATGGTACAGCTTTCATTAATCTTTGGTATATACATGTACATATACTGGTAGGTGTATTTTCATTTTGTTTTTGTATCAAAGACAAATAAACGTTACAATCATAGCCTCATTGTGCAGTCGTTTCTACAATGACATTGTAAATTAGTGCATTGGACTAGTAGGGCGAGTCCTAATTCGCTCCCTATAACACATTTATTCTCATACCAAATCCAATAAAAACGTAATTTGTAAATACGTTTGTATATTTAGTGTAATTTTAGTGCTAGTGGTTTATTAGAGCTTTAGCCATCTGATGTCAACCTTTTTTGTTTGTCATGAGGTTGGGACATATCCTACGAAAAATGATGATCTAATTCTTCGTGTCGTTGGTCATTGTAACGATTGATTGATTGTATCATGCTTAACATCTCGTTCGAGAATTTTTTCACTCATATGGAGACTTCACCAAGACCGGTGAAGGACTTCAAGTTTAGGCCTATGCTCGGCGCTTACGGCCATTGAACAGTTAGGGTTCTTTAACGTGCAACACCTACTGTGACACGGGATATCCGTTTCTAAAGTCATCTCAGAGGACCCGTGACATTCATACTTGGTGCCGATCGTTTGGCGATGGAACTGTCACTACCTGTTTTAACGAATTAGGTTTGTCGCCACCGGAATTCGAACCTTGGTCTTCAGCATGCTGGGGGAAAGCTAGAACCTTTTGACAACCACGGCGGTAGACAATGTATATACTACTCTGTGAAAATTGTTTTCATTCAACAACACAGTCTTTTAATAATTACGTCTTCAATATACCATTGTTTTTACGGTATCGACTCTGTTTTCCATTGAATTATATAGACAATAATAGTGATTGACTTTACTCAGTGCAGAACTTAAAATAGACAGAATTTGGTGTTGTTCATCTGGATAATATTAATATTAAAGCGAAACAAAAACAAATAGACAAATATTTTTGAAAAAAAAAATGGGGTAACCGAGTTCGTTTTTTAAACAAAAAAGATGTCAAAGTTTGATAAAAACCAACAATTCAACAGTTTTTAACAAATAACGTTACACATATTCGCGAAGTAATTTAACGATATTTACTTTTCATGCATCCGTTCAAAAAGAACCCCTAGTTTTGAAGGAGAAATCAAATATTTATGGACAAAATAATCAATTATTTTCAAAATAAATATCAAAAAATGTCTTGATATATATAAATGTGTACATGTTTTGCGTTATATATCTTAATTATGTTGCACGGCTAATAATTGAAATACTTTTAGTCTTTTAGGATCACAGTAACAATGAATAAACTAATATAATAGTATACTGTTATTTTTGAATCTCATTATGATTAATTTTTGCAATTTCATATAGTTTAATCATGTCTCAATATGTTATTCTAACCAAAAATACTACTAAAGTTGTTTCTATTTTACAATATATTTATGTTTATTTAACACACACACACCCTCCCCCGTCACGTACTCACTTTCCCAAGTCAAACAACTCCTCCAAAACATGAACGCGGTTTAAAACTAGTATTATGTGTAACTTGTATTGAACATTCACTTGAATCTTTTTGTAATTTTCGCCCAACGTCATTCTCTTGTTCTTTTTACACTTAGACTCTCGAGTCCGTTGCAGTGTTTAAATTAACCGTGAGCCCGAACGCCCGAAACGCATACATTTTACAACGGGTGAAGACATTTCTTTACAAAGACGTCCGATCGGAGATGATAAAATCCCTGCTAAATGAAATTTAGATGAATCAACTTCATTATTGTATTTGTAACAAAATGGACAAACCTCGTCAATTTAGTACATTTTACTTCATATTCTACCCTATATCAAATTTCAATAGAATATAATGTACTAGAAACGAATTAGGTATATCGTACTTCATTATACGATATATACATTGTATTAGTACATGTAAAAGCATTTTTTAAAGAATATAGTTATTTTCGCAGGGCTAGCTGGTCTTTGGCAGGGCTAACAACTTTTCAAAGCAGTCAGTCCTGCATGTCTAGCTAATTTTACAGCGAATTTCAAACACACATTGAGTATGACAGTTGCAAGTTTCAACTTTGCTAGAATACATGCATTGTTTACTTGCCGGTGTTATAGAGCCAGACTCCCACAATAATGATATTTACCCCGGAAGTCAGGATTTACAGTGAGCCTTCCCCCTGCGTAAGTCTGACTCTAGAGTGAGTCTTCCTCCTGGAAGTTTGACTCTAGAGTGAGCCTTCCCCCAGCAGATTTGCTCTAAAATAAACTTCATCTCCAGGGGGAAAACTCACCCTAGAAGCATAACACCCTCTTGAAGTTTCGCTCTAGAGGGACACCCCCTTTCATCCCCTCCTGCGCAAACTATGAATCTCTCTCTCTCTCTCTCTCTCTCTCTCTCTCTCTCTCTCTCTCTCTCTCTCTCTCTCTCTCTCTCTCAGTTGGTGAGTTAGAATGAGTTATTCATTTGAATGTGTTTTATTCATCGTTTTTTTTCTCTTGAGTTTAATGAATGACTTAAGCAAAATCATTTAATGCCCTGCTAAAAAAAGGTCTTGGTATCTAAACAATCTCCATAAAGTAATTGTAGTTTACCAGGAATAAACGGAGGGGGGAAGTCCTGTCAGGGGGTTGGGGGTCTGGCTCTACAACAAGTGATAAAGTAGGTATTCCTACGGGGAAGTCTGGCTCCAGAGTGATATTTCCTCGGGGGTTCTCCTCCTCTAGAGTGAGCCTTCCCCAAGGCATCAAACAAGAGAACTTCTGGTTATGTAGACATATGTCAGAATTCTGTCCTTGTGTCTGTATCTTCTAATTATTTCAAATGCTAGAAGTGGTGTTAATCAAATGTGGATCTAAAACATTATTAAGAACGTTTAGTAAACTTGAAATCGCAAAACTTTTCCCAAATAAATAACATCAAAACCTAAGACTTTTCAACACTTTACACAACCATTCCTCACCATCTCCTCATGAAAATATTAGCAGCTGTGAAGGAAACTTTGCAAGCTTACTGTGCGACTACATATGCCAGAAGTGGTATAAATCAAATGTGGATTCTACGAAAATTCTAAAGAAGGTTTAGTAAACTTGAAATCGCAAAACATTTCTTAAATCAACATCAAAACATATGACTTTTCAACACTTTGCACGATCATTCCTCATTATAAATTAAGGACTATATTTTTTGACATCATAGACAGTTGCTTATTCAACAAAAATGGAAAACGGAAACATTCATATCTAGTGATCAGTCATCCAACAATTACTTTGTTAAACACCACTTTGATTTCACGCATAAATACTCTGAATTTGAAATAAAAAATATGCTAGAGTTCCTCATTGACAATATCTTCGTGGTCTCTAGTAATCAGCTCTTCCAACAGTCTGTTGGAATTCCCATGGGCACGAATTTTGTTCCTTTGTTAACGGACCGGCTTTTATATTCATATGAACCATAATTTATTCACAAACGTCTATGTGAGAAGTTCTGGCACTAATTACAACACCGAGGTTCTGTATTTAGAACGTTTTAGAATAAATGATTTGAGATCCTCATTTTCAACTATGTCAACATCACCTGTAATGGCGTGTCCAGCTGGACTATAATTGAAAGAAGACGAAGGACAAGAACATGTAAATGGACTAAATATAAGATGGTATGTGGCGTTGCTTCTTGAGGTATTTACCTCCAATAATCAAACGACCTTCGATTAAATAGATGCAAAATACATACCGGGAACTGTTGTTTTCGCGCTGGTAATACCAGTGGTGGAATCTGAAATGACACAGTTTTAATTAATCTTTGGCATATACATGTACATATACTGTTAATTGTATATTCATTTCGTTTTCGTATCAAAGACGA
Organism: Ostrea edulis; assembly: GCF_947568905.1. NCBI lineage: Eukaryota > Metazoa > Mollusca > Bivalvia > Ostreida > Ostreidae > Ostrea > Ostrea edulis. The sequence goes on along the minus strand of NC_079173.1, from coordinate 19,239,627 downwards.
ATAATCATTACAGTTATAGCACTGTTGTGCAGTTGTTTCTAAAATGGTATTGTGCATTAACCTATTGGACAAGTACGGCGTGTCCTAATTTCCCCCTATAAAACCTTCATAGTGTTTTTGTGAAAGGTAAGATCACGCACATGATCAATCTCATAACTCCTATAAGCAATACAAAATAAAGAGTTGTGCAAACACGGACACCTGGATATATCAGAGGTAGAAGCAGGTGCCTAGGAGGAGTAACCATCCCCGTCGACCGGTACACCCGCCATGAGCCATATATCCTGATCAGGTACATGTACACAGAGTTATTCGTAGTCAAAATCAGTTTGCCAAGAACGGCCTAACAATCGGTATGAAACACGTCAGACATCATCTGACCCAATGATAGGTTATATTGACAAACTAGATCGTTATAACGACCATGTAATTTGCGAAATGCTGATTTTAAACGAGATTGTCGGAATCCCTGCAAAATCAACTTGATTGTCAGTAGCCTGTTTCGATTTAAAAACTGACCAAAAACAGAACAAGCTTTTGGAATATTGCTACATGAATATGAGAAAATTTGACAATGGATACGCTGAAATCATCCTTTTTATCGTAAAGTTGAATTCTTAGTTTGCCGTTGACGTTAATATTTTGAATAAAATATCTAAATACAAAGCATATGTGGAGGTTCTGTGGTGTCTTTTATTTCGAGTTCACAGGGTATATTAAATAGAGATATGAATGAAAATAATTATCGATACGCAAGAGCTTCTTCTGCTTATGATCAGTTTTTAAATAGAATCAGGCTATTGACAAAAAAGTTGATGTTATAAGGGCTTCAACAGCCTCGTTTAAAGTCAGCACCTAGCAAATTCTATGGTTGATTTAGTACCCCAGTACAAACTATCAATGGGTGAAATGCTGTCTGACGTGTTTCATACCGATTGATCAGTCGTTCTTAGTACAGTGATTTTGATTATAGATTACCCCGTTTCTATAATCAATATAAAGGACTCGCGGTGGTTGTGATTGATCGACAGTGGATGCTTACTCCTCCTATACCCAAAGTCCATTTTATGCTTCTAATAATGCAAAGACGTCAAAAAATCCATCAGGAGGTATATTGTATTCCGTATGGTCGCTATAATGACGCATACGTTGTACTAGACTCCCGTAGTTTATGATACATGTTTCCAGATTAGTAGTACATTTCAATCGTGGTCGGTGTCTGTATCCCCGAGGGTAGATGCTATACCTGAATCACAAACTATTTCTTGAAGTATAAGGTCATTCAGCCATGTATTTCTTAGAGTCACGGGGTTTTGGCAGGAAAGGTACCGAGCCAACTGCAATCGTCTTCTTTTCGCCAAGCGGAAAATGTCGACTAATGGACAATTGCAAATTAGATGGTTTCCAAATAATTCACTGAAAAAGACAAAAATCATGGGATGATAAAAGAGACAAAGTTGTAACATAATTATATGATAGAAAATCGAAACACTGCTATATTTTGGTGGTGTTGCTTTAGGGGGATATCGGTGAAATAAGCATTGTTGTACCATCAAATGGCATGTGTCCTTTCACCGAGTAAGCTATTTCACTATCGTTTGAACGTGTATATACTATATACCAATTCAAGATCCAAGATCCAATGTATGTGTGTGTGTGGCGGGGGGGGGGGGGGGGGTTGATGTAACAAAAGAACGAAGTAAAGCTACATTCACATGTCCAGGGGTCCATGTTTACCGTTTTTTATTTTGTATTCTGTATAGGAACTTTTAGATTGATAATTGTTTGTTATGCTAACTTTTCCATTCATTGTAAATAATCACGGAAAATACCACTTACTAAGTCATCTATCAAATGTTGTTAAACCTTAATATTTCGTTATATTTTACTAACAACATTTGAACCTAAAGGTAATTCACAATGTCGTATTAAGTATGATGTCGGAGTAGATCTGCAGGTCGTGTTTTTTTTTTTTTGACCAGGAACATCTCCAGACCAATACGATTAGATGTACAATTTGGGGGAAGGTATTCATTAAATCAATACATCTGAAATAATTTTGCATCATTCATTATGACATAGATCACTGTTCGTTATCTCCACCTTTCATAGGGTAAAGACCGCCGTAAAATGGCGTAAAACCCCAATCAATCAATCAAGCATAGGGTAAAGTAAAAACAAAATCAAGACCATTTTCAAATATGTTCACTTTTTGTACAATTACTCTCATCGACAATATTCACTTTTCATGCAAATAATCGGTATCTATAAAGATATCTATACAATATCCCTAGATTCGCCAGTGCATCAAGGATTACATTCTTTAATGTTTTAAAATATAATTAAGCTTAATTGACCAAAACTATAATGATGAACTATACGCAGTTGTGTTAAGTAGGGCCATAGAAATATGTCAGGAAAAAAGCGTTAATAAACAGATCAATTTGTGACAAATTCTGTAAACACAACCCTTTTATACAAAAACAATATGTATATATCATTAAGTGTATACTGACCTCTTATACATTTTTCACCAGACCGACAGTCTCTACATCAACTCTGTATCACGTGATCAAACAACAAGATAAAAACGTATCGTGTATATATAAATCGTTGAATTGGCACGATATCCAGATAGCAATGCAAGTTGAAGTTAATATAACTTCAAAGCATATTAATTTCTTAATTTGAAAAGTGCTGAGAGCAAGTTTATTGTGACTTGTAACATGTCTAATATTTGTATTGAATATGCAAGATGCAGCGATTTTTGCACATACAAAGTTGAATCTAGCCTGAAAAATATATTTTCTGTTGAAGCCAGAACTTGCTCTCCTAACTTTGCATTGGCACTGAAGTTCACATGTCACATAAATCAAACATCTTTCACTTAAAAACCTCGGGGTGTCGTGCCAATAATGATTTTTTTATGTACGGAAACCCTGTTTATGCAAATGAGTCCATTGTGAAAGTAAATATACGTGTAGATTACCGGTAGGGGAGATATCAAAATCACAGTATGATATGGATATTACTTTTTAGCGTGTGTGCTATATAAAGAAGAAATCGAAACTTTTTCAATATCAAAGAGAATTAATATAACCCATTTGACAGAAAGTTTTACGCGATTGCAGTTTACTGTTTGACAGCGGTGGTAAATAACAAAACAATATTTTGACATTTCCAACCACAAAAGGACTGTAGATATGTACGTCATGACCTTCGTCATGACGTATTTTTCATTGTGACGTCGTGCAATATGCCAGTGCGGTAAAGTATATTTATGTATGAAAACTTTTATGGGGAAAGCCGTAACTCAACCGCGTATTATTCCGTACACTGATTTAATACACTTGCACATAATTATGGCTTTAAATATGGGAATTAGATCCATCAACCAGGGTTTATGTATTTTCTAACAAATATAATTTTTATACATATATTCAATAGAAATAACCAGGTCAACTCCACAATAAAACAGCACAGAGATGTTATTCTATATTTAGATCTTTTTTTCTTTACAGAACGGAGAAGTTAATGGCAATTGAACTCATACACTTTATGGCAAATGGGATAATTCCAGGTTATCCATCATCAGTTCTTCTATCTATGTAGCGATGTTACATCATCACCTAGTTATCGTACCGATTTATCCCAACTGATTCATTTCACTAGCGCATTTGTTTTTGCTTATGGTCAATTTGGATTGTAATTTTGCACTGCCTCAAATAACATCTCAAATAATGAAGGGCGAAGATAACGAACAGTGCTCAATTTTATGAGAGATCAGAGAGAATCATTTCTTCAGACGAATGAATTTGTATGAGCAACTGAAATAATTTTGCATCATTCGTTATAAGATATATCACTGTTCGTTGTTTTCACCTTTCATTGAGTAAAGTAATACAAATCAAGACCAATTTCAAATTTACACTATTCGTACAATTACTATCAACGACACTATTCAATTGCCATACAAATAATCGGTATCTATATAGATATCCTTACAATGTCCATAGATTCGCCAGTGTATCGATGGTTCCATTCGTTAACGTTTTATGTACTAATTAAGTTTAATTGATCAACACTACAATGATGAAATATATTATTCTGTAAACTGATTTAATACACGAGCGCATAAGCATGGCCTTAAGGATGGGAATTAGATCCATCGGCCATCATTTATTTATTTTCTAACAAATATAATATTCATACATATATTGAATAGAAATAGACCAGTGAATTCCATTAAAACACCACAGAGATGTTATTCTATATCTAGATAGTTGTTCTTTACAGAACGGAGACGTTGATGGTAATTGAACTCATACCCTTTATGGCAAATGGGATATTTTCACGTTCTCCATCATAAGTTCCTATATCTATGTAGCGATATTTAATTATCACCTATTTACCGTACCTGTGTCTCTCAGCTGATTCATTTCATTAGCGCAATTTTTGCTTATGATCCATTTGGATTGCAATTGAGCACCGCCTCAAAATAACAAACAATGAAAGCCGAAGACAACGAAAAGTGATCAATCTCATAACTCCTATAAGCAATACAAAGCAGAGATTTGTGCAAACACGGATCCCTGGATATACCAGAGGTGGGATCGGGTGCATAGGAAGAGTAATTACCCCCTGTCGACCGGTCACACCCACCGTGAGCCCTATATCTTGATCAGGTAAACGGAATTATCCGTAGTCAAAAACAGTGTACCAAGAACGGCCTAACAGTCGGCATGAAACACGTCAGACAGCATTGGACCCAATCTTTTATTACGCCAATATATAGATACACATACAGTACACGACACGAGTTTTATACACCCCACCGTGGAAAGACCACGGTGGAAAATCCACGGAGATACACCGTGTCCTCCGTGTTCCACGGTGTGTGTTATTTGTGAATACACACAGCTGCTAAGAGCTTTGTTCTGATCACGGGCGCCTTATGGGAGATGTGAAAATGTGCCGCAGGCCAAATAATCGAGATAAGGGTGGAATTTTAAGAAAAGAAAAAAATGTCAATACCCCCCCCCTGATACTTATATTGTTTTTCAGCATTTTGAGCCAATTCCAACGATACCAAACACTATATATTATGTTTTTAAGAAAACCTGGTTTTGAATTTTTTTTTCTTTTAGTCTTCTTTCTTCATTAAAATATTCTTAAATTCTATGTTTAAATAATGCGTACATGCAGGCAATTCCTGTTTTGAATGCGAATTAGTATATTCAGTCATGTACAACATGTGATAGGGATATTTAATAATTACCGATGTGCTCTCTCTCTCTCTCTCTCTCTCTCTCTCTCTCTCTCTCTCTCTCTCTCTCTCTGACAAATGCGCTGTTTAACATAATTACTTCCATCATATTGTGTTGCTATGCATCTTGACAAATATAACTTGATCCAATATAGACATTAGAGCATTGTCGATGATTAACAAATTGGAATTAATTTATTACGTAATTAATAGAAGCAAACATACAAACCATCGAATGATTTATTTTTAAAATCCCGAGTTAATTACATTTGACCGAGACTTATGTTCGATGAACTTTGATAGAGCTTTTCATTAAAAAAAAATGTTCATCGGGAGTGTCTGCATAATGCAATGATTTTTGTATAATAAGTATATACCATGCAAATTCCTAGGTTTTTTGTCACAGTTAACTCAATTACGGTTAGCTAGTTTGGGTTTTGACTTTCTTATGAAAAGTGTGAAATATATTGGGTCGGCGCGATATCAGATCTAGTCCAAGATCACGAGTATCTTGCGCCGACCCAATATATTTCACACTTTCCGCAAGAAGCTAAGCACTTCTGTTGATTTCAAATACACGGATTAGCTGACCCCCATTGTTCTACTGAGGCGAAAACCCCTTCGAATTTGCATGGAATGTACAAGTTATACACAGGTCATTGTTATAGTCATACATCATAGTACCGCTAACCCGACAGACATTTTTTTTATTTTGAATAAGTTATTGAATGACGAAGTATGACCAAACTGCAGATTAAACTTTATAGAGCCCCGTGCTAACATTACTTATATTTTTCAATGTATCAGAAGGGGTATGTTGCCGGTTAAGTTGTGTAAATTTCTTGACAAGCAATAAAATAACAACAAAAATGGTGCTTAAATTGTCCGATTACGAAAACCTTAAATTGGGAGCATGTGTGTGTGTGTGTGTGTGGGGGGGGGGGTAGTAGTAGTCTGAAACTGTCTCAATTTCCCCTTCCGACTTCAATTTCTTAAATCGTGCAGTGGGTATGTCGCTACAAGCTACAAGGCTAAATCCTTAACTCTCAAGTTTTCAAAATACACCCTCTCCGATTCTACGTGCTTGTAATCAATATTTAAGGATGTAAATCCTCTGTGTCAAAGGCAACTCGTTCATGAAAAAAAAAACTAATATCAATATAAACAGAAATGACTTAACGATTATTTGCTTTTATTCATATACGCTATCGATTATTAAAATCTTTAATTTAATCAATGAAAGCAAGAGAGAGAGAGAGAGAGAGAGAGAGAGAGAGAGAGAGAGAGAGAGCATTGGTAATAATCATGAATGTATGCAGATACGGGAAGTTTAATACGTTCAGTATAAATCTTTAAAGTACAATTTCTTTCTGATTAATTATCCATCCCCTTTCATTCTGATATTTTTTTTATTTCCCATTTTGTTTTCTTTACATGTAAATTTTTTCGGCTGGTCCGGGTTAGGACTAATGAATGAGTCCCCCTCCTTCTAAAACGATGTTACGTGCTTAGCTGTCTATCTCCCTCTCAGTCAAAAATAAATTAAATACATGTTATATATACTGCAACATCATTGGATTTACTGGATAATTCTTCGATTTCATCTTCATAATACATGTTAATGCAAGCGGACTATCTAGGCTTTTTTTTCCATCTTCGCTAGCCGAGATTATTCGTCCACGAAGGCACAGTTGACTCAAAACCCATTGCTAGCGGAAATTAGATGAATTCTACCCCCATATTATGTTATAACTGACCAAAACCTAGTACGTTTGTTTTACAACTTTCATTCAGAAGACGAGCAAGTTATTGAGTTACTGAATAAACGAGAAAACGTCTGCATTTTTATTTCAATCGTTGTCAACTCTATACTTTGTGATATTTCAAGACTACATGTACTCAATTCAATTTATTGGATCTCATCACCATTATGCAATGGTATACAAAAATATAAAGACAAAAACTGTTATATATACATTTAGTAAATAATATATGCGTGTAATAAAGTATTTATCAAGTTAGAAAAAAAACAACTAAAAAAACGTATTATTATTAATGTGAAGTATGGGCATTCTAGGTAGGGGAGCACATTTTATTTTATTATTTTCTTAATGAAAGTACGGAGTTTTCTAAAGGTTTGTTTAAAAGTAAAGATATTTTAAATATTTATTTGTTTAAATGATAAAAATTTGATTCTTTGCTCACATTGCTTCACAGTTGAGTACATAATGAAATTCATCTCCAATGTAAACATGTACATGTATATAGCTGACCTTAATCACATATTCCTAATTACAATGAAAACTTTACGTAAAAATAAATCATTGTTTATGGTACATATTTCTTTGAACTGCTGTTTATCAAATTGAATTACTGACATGTGATTGTCGTTGTTCATGACCCTTCTTCTATTTGGTGAAATTGTGCTGCACGTGCCGTGAAACAATGTACCGACGAGTGGTAGGAATAACACAGGTGTTTATATACAGGATGTCGAGAATTTCGACGTTTCATAAAAAGGTGTGAACGTCTGCAGGGAATTCTACATACGGATATGTACCGAAAACACCAACGTATCATTAATCAACAATTACAGGAATTGAATGATTTATAGCTAATTTCTAAATAAGTAATGGGGTGGCCCCCATGCCACCTGCTGGCCAAGCGAAAAGGTTTTTTGGGAGAATTATTTCGGATATTATTTCTTTGTTTTATCACACGGAGATACACGGTGGCATCAACGGAGGTACAGGTGACATCCACGGAGATGCGCGGTGGCATCCACGGAGATCTTCCGTGGACTTCAATGTCTAGCTCGCGCGGAAAAATAGGACTTCAAAGGTGCCGACAATTTTAAAGGTCCACCGTGTTTGGGGCAAATTTGTTCCACCGTGTTGCGTGGAACACGCATAAAACTCGTGTCGTGTACTGTATTATCTACCTATGCTGTGAATACCAAATAATTCGCATCATTCATAAGGGAGTTACAGACATTTTAGTATTATCCAATCAAAAGAAGCGCACGTGCAAGTGCATGCAGATTGGTAATTGTGACCATTTAGATCAGTTAAGGATATCAATACCTACCTAAGACATGGATTTCAAACCATTTCCACGAACAACAAAAAGTGAGACTGATTACAAAGTTAGCGTACGAAAATCGTTTTTCACATCTACAAATGATATATTATCATCCTATAAAGGTTTCATATCGATCCCTTGTATATTTTGATTTTCCAATTTTTATACCCAAATTGTAATGCACGTGCATGTGCGTGCATGCATGTGCGAACAAAATGACTATCGTTCTACACATTTACAAACGCCATACTACCATCCTTGAAAGTTTCATGTCAATACCTTTTGTAGTTTCTGGGAACACTCCCAAACACAAAAGTACCGGAGAAAAATAATAATAATAACTACACTCGATCTCGTTGCGAGCAACAAGTAGGTCTTCCATCCAATTTCTGACGAGACAGAATATTAACTGGAATAATTCAATTAGTGAAGAATGACTTTATATGAAAGGAATAAACATCTACATTATTAAAAACAGAGCGACAAACAAATAAAAGATATTATTTGTCAATGATAAACAACATTCGTTTTATTTCATTCACTTCCGGTATCTCGGACGTCCATAAAACGACTAAAAAGTCCACATTGAGCGTGCAGAAATCTCCACTAAAAGTTTCGATGAAAAATAGAGATTTTTTGGACAAATTCCGGTTTCTAATAATCAACTTCCGGTTGAAATAATATGACTTGTTATACTATACTAGACGATATTATGAGCATTGGAAATGAAAAAATGGAAAATTACATATTTAAGCTACTTCCGGTGGACGACCGAATTGACGGCGACAGAAGTGAAACTCGTATGTTACGTATACAAGTCACTATTTAAGAAACCTGAAATTTTCAAGACTCAATATCAGACCGTTTACGAGAAAACAGCCGCAGAAAATATTAACAAATATTGGACATATCTCACAAATGACAGTGAATTTTGAAAAAAAAATTGACGGTGGTCTTAAGATGGATAATGTTAATAATATATGTGAAAATCATATTAAACACATGATTTACAAGCGTGATTTATGAGGACAAAGAAATAACCATTTTTTGAATTTTTTTCTCAATAAACCGGAAGTTGCTGTTTTAACTTCCGGTAAGTATTGCACTTTTGAAACTATAAAAGAAACCTTATTTCATCATGCCAATTTCGTCTCAAGCACAGAGTTTTGAAATTTGACGTTTTCTTTCTTCACTTCCGATGACGATTGGAAGTGACGGCCAAAATAATTTTATGTGTATGTCACATCTGTCAAGATCTAATATCTCTAAAAGTGTCAAAATGAAATATTTGAACGTTTATGACAAAACGTCTTGACAAAATCTCTTTTTAAAATCGAAAATCGGACATATCTCACGTATTGAAGAAACATTTTGGAAAAAATGGACGTTACTCTAGAAATAGATAATGTCAATAATATATGTGAAAATCAAATCAAAGACTTGATTTATTAGCGAGATATATAGTGACAAAGAAAGACCAATTTTTCAACATTTTTCTCCATAACGCGGAATTTACTTTTTTTTAACAGTAAGTGTTTTTCCAGCAAGTATCACATTTTCTGAAACTATTAAAGATACCTAATCATACCATGCAAGTTTCGTTTTAGACGCATAATTTTGAATTTGACGTTTTCTTTGTTCACTTCCGGTGACGAGCAAAATTGACGGCCGAATAAATGATATGCGTATGTCACATCTAGAAGTCGAGATATAGCATCTCTGATATATCGGACGTAATTAACGAACCGGAAGTAAATATCGAAAAAGAAAAGGAATTTAGTTCATTTGATGGTGCATCTTTCCTGAAAGTTTGATAAAAATCTGTCAGGTCATTTCCAAGAAATCGCGTGCACGAAATCGGGAAAAAACAATAATAATAATAATAAAAATAATAATGACAAAAAATAGGACAAGAAACATAAGCATAAGAAAAAAAGGTCTTCATTTGGAAACGGAAGACCTTAATAAGAAAGAGAGTAAAAACAATATGTTCCAAAACTTTGTGTGATAATAATAAGAAACAGAGTAAAACAATGTTCCCAAACTTAGTTCGGGAACATAATAATAATGATAATAATAATAATAAGAAACAGAGTAAAACAGTGTGTTCCCAAACTTTGTTGGGGGAATATAATGGGGAAAAAAAGATGCACAGTCTGGGATACATTGTATAGAGAATTGTTTTAAAATTTGACCTACCAAAGCAATACAAAATAGACAGTTGGGCAAACACGGACCCTGGACACACCAGAGGTGGGATCAGGTGCCTAGGAAGAGTAAGCATCCCCTGTGTGATGTAAAACATCGATATTGCTTTTATTTTGTTACACATTTCGTATGGAAAAGAGAAATATTAATCTCAATTGATCAGTCAATCAAGAAATCATTTTGTTCAACAGCACCAAGACTCGGCAAACACGTACTCTGAAGTTGATTTTAAAAAGATGTTGGATGTTTTCACTAAAAATATATATCCGTAGTCTTTGGTGACCAGGTCTTCTAACGGTCTGTTAGAATTCAAATGGACACGAATTATGCTCCTTTGTTAGCTGACCTGTTTTATATTCTCATGAAGTAGAATTTATTCAAAGGATTCTACATGACAAATAACATCTTTCCTGGCCTTCAAATAGTCATTTCGATATATTGTGAAGTCGAAATAAAAGAAACCATATAGCCTTCTATTTCTGTATCGTACTTAGAAATGTTATTGAACATACATTTTAAAAGGAAACTAGGCACTCAACCTGATGAAAAACACGATGACTTCAGTTTCTCCATCGTTAACCTTGATTTATATCTATTTAGCAGTATTCAATTATCACTTTTATTAGGTATGTATGTGCCTGAATTGCTATGCTTATGATATTTTTTTTTAATCGAGGCAAGATCCTGAAAAAAAGTTTATATTGCAGGAGTCTCAACAGTCTCGATTAAAGTCAACATTTCGCAAATTATATGCTCGTTACAACGATCTAATTTACCAGTACAACCTGTCGTTGAGTCAAATTATGTCTAATATGTTCCATACTAATTGTTAGGCCATTCTTTGCACATTAACGTTGACTACGGATCACTCCGATTATAGGGCTCATGGTGGATGTGACCGGTCGACAGGGGATACTTAGTCGGTCAATAGGGAATGCTTACCCTTCTTAAACACTTGTTCCCATGTCTGGTTTACCCAGGGGTCAATGTTTCTCCAATTCTTAATTTTACATTGCTTATAATACATGCAGATATAAGATTCAACACTGTTCAACATTGTCTATTATCTTCAATTCCTCTGCATACAAATAATTGTTATGTATACATATATACTTACAGTTCCTGTATCTTCGTCAATGCATCAAAGATTCCATTTGGTAACGTTGCTATGTCATTGTTACCCAAGATTCTGAATGAAAAATATTTCCTGATTAATCTTAATTGATCAACGCTCAAAGGATGAAATATATAATTTTCTAAAATGATTCAATACGCAAATGCATGATATTTGCAGTAAACAAGTAGTTTAAATCTATCATGAATGGCTTGTCTATATTCTAAAAATTATATTTTCCATTTGGTCGAGGCCTCTGCTGGTGGACTGTTAGTCCCCGAGGGTCTCTACAGCCCAGTAGCTAAGTACTTCGTTACTAGCTTGAAAATACGGAAGCATATTTAATTGCTGTTATAAAATTTAGAAATTCATTTCAAAATTAAAGATTATCTCCCTCATGCATAGCTCTTATCCTTAGACGAATTTGACTCCACTTTTTGGGCACGCTGTTTTTGGCTATAATAGCTCTATAACTTCATTGTTATTTCGGATTTCAAACATTTCAGTTGAGTATCACTGGAGAGACATTATTTGTCGAAATGCGCATCTGGTGCATCAAAATTGGTACCGTATAAATTTTACATTATGACCCCTGGGTCGAGGCCTCTGCTGGTGGACTGTTAGTCCCCGAGGTTCTATACAGCCCAGTATTTAAGTACTTCGTTATTAGCTTTAAAATACGGATGTATATTTAATTGGTACCGTATAAGTTTTATATTGATCAGAAAGTATCCAGTCAACTCGATCTAAAAGCATTACATAATTTTTAACACACTCCTCTATCTGTGATTTATATCTGAATCTCTCTCTCTTTTTTTTTTATTATAATTTTTTTTCCATATTCACATAATCATCAGTAATAGTTATGAAGATACATATTAATCATTTTATACATTCTCACACTCTTTCACACTACTAGTTCAGCATTATTGGTTGAATACTTCTTATTCTAGGTTACAGATCAAAAATAATGTTCCAGTTTTCCCAAAGTCTGTCAAATTTCAAAACTTCATATGATTTAATTGCTACAAATTTTTCAACTTTGTATTTGAAAGAAAGATAATATATCAGCCCAGTGATATGAGGAATTTTGTTTTGTTTTGAACAATTGAAAACATATTGTTTGGTATACATAATTATGAAATTAACAACTTTATTACACAAACTGAGAGGTGTTTCACCCAAAATAACATTACTAACATTAAAACCAATTCTTTTTTATGTTTTTTCTGAAAATATGCATGCAAAGATTATTCCACAGTGCTAAAGTATAAGAACAAGACATAAACATATGTTGCATTGTTTCTACATTTTCTTTACAAAACGAACAACAGTCATTTGAAATTATACTGATTTTCTTGGGGTAATATTTCGTAGGAAAAAGCTGGTAAAGAATTCGGTACTGCAACCACTGAACTTGGGTATCAGTACTTGTTTTAAAACAAACTTTAAACAGCTCTTTGACAGAAACATTGCCTTCTAAATGTAAAACTTGTACGGTACCAATTTTGATGCACCAGATGCGCATTTCGACAAATAATGTCTCTTAAGTGATGCTCAACCGAAATGTTTGAAATCCGAAATAACTATGAAGTTTTAGATCTAAATATAGCCAAAAACAGCGTGCCAATCAAGTGGACAGATAATTCAGTGTTCCATTTTTGAATTGATTTGGGTATGAGATCATTACTATTTATCATATCATATAACACTCTGGAACATTTATCATTCAACAGTATAAATTCAAAGTAAAAAGGAATAAATGGTATACAATTTTCTTTAACATCTGATCTCTTAACAGACAAAGTCTTTAAAAACTTAGATATAGTACTGGTAATACTGTTGTATTGCATTGTACATACATTTGCTAGTCTAAATTTTTGTGAAAAATCTTGTAGTAATAAAAAAATTCCATCTTTATCTAAAAAGTCTCCAATTATTTTCACACCATGTTGATACCATGTTTTAACATAAATGTCTTTATTACCAACACACATATTTGTGTTATGCCATACTGGAATAGAACTGAGTTTTTGCATGAAATACTTTTCATCCATTGCTCGAATCATTGCTAACCATGATTGAAAAACATCACGCCAAAAATCATTGCTATGGTTTATAATAGTATAAATATATTCATCTCCAAAATTTATAAATTTTTTTACCACCTCACTGCCATGTACTGCCAAAGATTATCCACCCATGGTTTGTGACTGTTTGTTAATCTTTTAATCCAAGAACATTTTAAAGACAGTTTGATAAAAATCTGTTAGGTCATTTCCGAGAAATCGTGTGCACAAAATCGGGAAAAAAGAACAATAATAATAATAATAATAATAATAATAACAACAAAAAAGAGGACAAGAAACATAAGAATAAGAAAAAAGGTCTTCATTTGGAACCGGAAGACCTTAATAAGAAAGAGAGTAAAAAGAATATGTTCCCAAACTCTGTGTGATGATAATAATAAGAAACAAAGTAAAACCAATCTTCCCAAACTTTGTTGGGGAACATAATGATAATGATAATAATAATGATAATGATAAGAAACAGAGTAAAACAGTGTGTTCCCAAACTTTGTTGGGGGAATATAATGGGGGGGGGGGGTTTGGGGTTTGCACAGTCTGGAATACATTGTATAGAAAGTTGTTTTAAAATCTGACCCACCGAAGCAATACAAAATAGACAGATGGTTAAACACAGACCCTGGACACACCAAAGGTGGGATAAGGTGCCTAGGAAGAGTAAGCATCCCCTGTGTGATATAAAACATCGATATTGCTTTTATTTTGTTACACTTTTCGTATGGAAAAGAGAAATATTAATCTCTATTGATCAGTCAATCAAGAAATCATCTTGTTCAACAGCACCTTGACTCGGCAAACACGTATTCTGAAGTTGATTTTAAAAAGATGTTGGATTTTCTCACTAATAATATATCTCCGTAGTCTTTGGTGACCAGGTCTACTAACGGTCTGTTAGAATTCAAATGGACACGAATTATGCTCCTTTGTTAGCTGACCTATTTTATATTCTCTTGAAATAGAATTTATTCAAAGGATTCTACATGACAAATAACATCTTTCCTGACCTTCAAATAGTCATTTCGATATATTGTGAAGTCGAAATAAAAGAAACCATATAGCCTGCTATTTTTGTATCGTACTTAGAAATGTTATTGAACATACATTTCAAAAGGAAACTAAGCACTCAACCTGATGACAAACACGATGACTTCAGCTTCTCCATCGTTAACCTTGATTTATAACTATTTAGCAGTATTCAATTATCACTTTTATTGGGTATTTATGTGCCTGAATTGCTAGACTTATGATAATTTTTTTAATCGAGGCAAGATACTGAAAAAAAGTTCATATTACAGGAGTCTCAACAGTCTCGATTAAAGTCAACATTTCGCAAATTATATGCTCGTTACAACGATCTAATTTACCAGTACAACCTGTCGTTGAGTCAAATTATGTCTAATATGTTTCATACTAATAGTTAGACCATTCTTTACACATTGACGTTGACTACGGATCACTCCGATTATAGGGCTCATGGTGGATGTGTCCGGTCGACAGGGGATACTTAGTCGGTCAATAGGGAATGCTTACTCTTCTTAAACACCTGTTCCCATGTCTGGTTTACCCAGGGGTCCATGTTTCTCCAATTCTTAATTTTACATTGCTTATAATACATGCAGATATAAGATTCAACACTGTTCAACATTGTTCATTATCTTCACCTCCTCTGCATACAAATAATTGTTATGTATATATATTTATACTTACAGGTGCTGTAGCTTCGTCAATGCATCAAAGATTCCATTTGGTAACGTTATTATGTTATTGTTACGCAAGCGTCTGAATCAAAAAGATTTCCTGATTAATCTTAATTGATCAAAGCTCCAATGATGAAATAGATAATTTTCTAAAATGATTCAATACGCAAATGCATGATATTTGCAGTAAGCAAGTAGTTTAAATCTATCATAAATGGCTTGTCAATTTTCTAAAAATTATATTTTCCATTTGGTCGAGGCCTCTGCTGGTGGACTGTTAGTCCCCGAGGGTCTCTACAGCCCAGTAGGTAAGTACATCGTTACTAGCTTGAAAATACGGATGTATATTTAATTGGTACCGTATAAGTTTTACATTAATCAGAAATTATCCAGTCAACTCGATCTAAAAGCATCACATAATTTTTTAACACACTCCTCTATCTGTGTTTTATATCTGAATATATCTCTTTATTGATTTGCGATGTTAATGGTAAACGAACACATACGGAATTCAGTTTGGATATGGCAGTCTAGCAGGATTGACGTTTTCATACTTCTCTGCATATCAGTTTATATTGATCAACAAACTAGTTCCGAATCTATGCATGGCGTATACATGATACAGCATATGATCCAGCTTTTCTGATGTAAGGTGTTTTCTTTACTACACAGCAGCTTTTCTATTGTTTTATGTTATTTTAACAGTCCTAAAACATCCAGTTACGGAGTTCCTTAGTGTTAACCTAATTTCATGCATGTGATTTTCATTCGTTTCAAAATGGTACTAATTGAAACAAGTTTTCAGTGTATGGTGCAGTATTATAGTCATAAAGTAGACTTTGTCCAATATCTGTAAATGCATAGGAATGTAATGTAAAACTTCAATGTATTTGAGGAGTCTTTCCAATAGACAAAAATATAAATGTATTGTCTTAAACATAAGATATGTCCAGAATGTGTTATCTGCAAATAAGATAATGCTGTGTGTGTATTTATATGTAATCTAACGCCACTCAGTGCGTATAAGTAATATATTACAGTTTGTGGATGTGTATCAAAACAGGTCCTCTCCCTGTGGTCTACTACAGTTATCCTGATGTAACCGGTGTATGAAGGATGTGGAGAGTAATCGTATAGTACAAGAACAGCCAAGGTACAGGAGTGGGTACACAGGTCAAACCCCACAGAGGTCTAAGCTAATGACCCAATATCATGGACATTTGTGGAATATGACCATGTTGATTAGGATAGATCATATATAATAACATCTTTATATCTACATTGTGACTTTGTAATGTGTTAGCTTGAAATAGTTACAGTCATCTCGTCCATCTGTAATAGTGACTAGTAAATTATTAGAACTATAGTTGTTGGGCCTTCAGCTCTACATTTAGATATATCGACGACGTTTTACCTATTAACAAAATCATTTTCATTCAGATATGGATTCGAAATATCCAAACATATTTTAAATAAAAGACACTACATATACTTCTACACCTCTAAAATATTTTATTGAAAATAGATTTTAACGACAAACTAATGACACACGAAATGTGTTTAGCTTCTTCATCAACATCCCATATCTACATGACATGTAGGAACTAGTCCATTATCACCTGTATATGATTTTTATATATCTTAACTGATTCGATACCGAAAACCTTGCTCTCCGTATGCTCTTTTTTTAATCAAGGTAGGCTTCTTACAAACAAGTTGATATTACAGGAGTTTCAACAGTCTTGTTTAAAGTGAATATTTCGCAAATTATATGCTCGTTATAAAGATCTAATTTACCAAAACAACCTGCTGTTTAGTCAAATTATATCTAATACGTTTCGTTCTAATTGTTAGGCCATTCTTTACACACTGGTGTTGAATGCGGATCACTCCGATTATAGGGCCTATGTTATATGTGACCGGTCGACACGGGATGCTTAGTCGGTCAATATGGAATGATTACTCTTCTTTAACACCTGTTCCCATGTCTGGTTTACCCAGGGATCCATGTTTGATCCATCTCTTAATTTTGTATTGCTTATGATAGATATAAGATTCATCACTGTTCAACATTGTTCAATATCTTCACCTTCTCTGCATACAAATAATTATTATGTATATAGATATACTTACAGTGTCTCTAGCTTCGTCAATGCATCAAAGATTCCATTCGGTAACGTTGTTATGTTATTGCTATTCAAGTCTCTGAATTAAAATACTCATGATTAACCTGAATTGATCAACGCTCCAAAGATGAAATATATAATTTTCTAGAATGAATCAAATGCATGATATTTGCACTAAACAAGTACGTTAAATCCATGATGAATAATTTGTCTATTTTCTAAAAAATATATTTTCCATTAAATTTGTTGATCAGAAATTATCCAGTCAACTCGAAATAAAAGCATTGCACAATTCTCTATCTGTGTTTTATATTTGAATTTCTTTCTTTATTGATTTGGGACATCAATGGTAAAAGAACACATAGGTTTATGACAGCTAGGAAAAATTAAGGTTCGTCACCATCAACTTCCTATATGTATGCAGAAATATCAAACTATCACCTGGGTATTGTATCTACGTTCCTCAACTGATTCGATAAACAAGTGCATTTGTGTATGATTTGTTCTGGTTTGTAATTTCGCTTTGACTCAAAGCAAATTAACAACTTATATTTTATATAAATGCACGGGTGGCAACACCTTACATGCAAATTTGCTCTATAACGTGAACCAATGTTGAAAAGTGACTGTCACATTAATGTCCCCTTATTATCATTTTGTATGTAATGTAAATAAATATGCTCTTATTTTGTGTATATATCGAACACACCCCAAATTCTGTTTAGAGCCTCTTTTTACTGTGTACTAATTGGAACCCCACTTTACTGGACTTTAAACCGCCAACCCGAGCGGAATTCAGTTTGAACACGGTAGTCAATCAGGAAGGACGATTTTATGCTTTTCTGCATATCAGTTTATATTAATCAGGAAACTTTTCCCAGCTCTATACATGGCATATAATTAATGCTGCATATGATCCAGCCTTTCTGAGGTAAGGTGTTTTATTTACTACTAAGCCAATTTGTCTATTCTTTTATGTTATTTTAAAAGTCATAAAACATCCAGTTACTGGGTTCCTTAGTGTTAACTTAATTCCATGTGATTTTCATTCGCATCTAAATGGTACTATTTAAAACAAGTGTTCAGTGTATGGTGCAGTATCATAGTCATGAAGTAGACTGTGTCCAATATGTGTAAATGAATAGCAATGTAATGTAAAACTTCGATGTATCTCTGGTGTATTTCCAATAGAAAAAAGTATAAATGTATTGTCTTAAACAGAAGGCATGTCCAGGATATTATCTGCAAATAAAATAATGTCGTGTGTGTATTTTTGTGTAAGGTAACGCCACTCAGTGCGTATAAGTGATATATTACAGTTTATGTATGTGTATCAAAACAGGTCCTCTCCCTGTGTTCTACTACATTTATACTGATGTAACCAGTGTATGCAGGATGTGGAGAGTAATCGTATAGTACAAGAACAATCAAGCTACAGGATTGGGTACACCGGTCAAACCTCACAGAGGTCTACGCTAATGAGCCAAGATCATGGCCACTTGTGGAATTAGGATTATGTACATAATAAACTATATATCTAGATTGTGACCTTTTGATGTGTTAAGTTGACATGGTTACAGACAGCTCGTCCATCTGTGACAGTGACCAGTGAATTCTTAGAACTATAGTTGTTAGACTGTCAACTTTATATTTAGATATATCAACCACGTTTTACCTATTAACAAAATCATTTTCATTGATATGTCGTTCGATATATCGAAACAAATTATAAATAAAAAACACCACATATACCTCTACACCTGCTTCGTACTTACATATTAAATCTAAAATAGATCTTATCGGCAAACTATTGACACACGGAATGATTTGAGCTTCTCCTTTAACTTCCCATATCTACTTAACAGTTAGCAACTAGTCCACCATCACCTGTAAATTGTGTATGTATATCTACTCAACTGATTCGGAACGCAAAACCCTGTTCTCTTTATGATTCTTTTTTTTTTTTAAACAAAACGGTCTCCTTACAAA
Source organism: Ostrea edulis (assembly GCF_947568905.1). Classification (NCBI taxonomy): domain Eukaryota; kingdom Metazoa; phylum Mollusca; class Bivalvia; order Ostreida; family Ostreidae; genus Ostrea; species Ostrea edulis. The sequence continues at coordinate 19,220,059 of NC_079173.1, read as the reverse complement.
ATTTCAACAGTCTTGATTAATGTTAGAATTTTGCAAATTATATGATCGTTATAATGATCTAGTTTGCAAATACAACCTGCCATTGCCTCAAACAATGTTTGACGTGTTTCGTATCAATTGTAAGGTCTTTCTTGTACACACTGATTCTGACTACCTATTATTCGGTTTTCCTTATCAAGATATAGGACTCAGGGAGGATGTGACCGGTCACAGTTATGATTATTCTTTCTAACCATCTTATCCCAACTCTGGTATATCCAGGAGTCCTTATTTGTCGAACTCTCTATTTTGTATTCCTTATTGGAAAGGTGAAGATAACGAACAGTGATCGATCTCATAACTCATATAAGCGGGTCACACTCGCCGTGAGCCCTATATCCTATTCAGGTAAACATAGTTATCCGAAGTCAAAATAAGTGTGCCAAGAACGGCCTAACAGTCGGCATGAAACACGTCCGACAGCATATGACCCAATGATAGGTTGTATTGACGAACTAGATCGTTATAACGACCATAGAAATTGGGAAATGCTCTCTTCAGTCGATACTGTTGAAACCCCTGTACCATCACCTTGTTTGCCAATACCTTGCCTTGCTTTAATAACTGATCACACGCAAAATAAGCTTTTGCTTCAGTTGAGAGATATGAACACCATATGCAGGTGATACTGGAATATTGTTACATAAATAGGGGAAGTTGACGATGAAGAAGCTGAACTCATCCTGTTTGTCATACAGTTGAATTGTCAGTTTGTCGTTAAAGCTGACATGAATTAATAAATCTAGTGTAATTCTATAGATCCGCCATATTTCTCTGATAATCCGCCATATTAGTTTGATATTCTGTCGTTATATGTATCATTTTTGCATGGTATACAATGTATAAGGGGACGGGTTTCGCTACGCTTCACTTCACATCAGTGTCTTCGATTTACCTGTGCGAGTAGCTTCGACAGGTAACAAGTACATCTCCGATACTAAATTATAGGACATTGAGAAGAAATGAAATCACGTTTTGGAACACCACACAGTGCTCAAAATTATAGTAAACATATCGTACAGTAGCAAATCATTCTAACAGCTTTGAATAAATATGGATGTGTATATATAATGCCTTTTCTTTACGTGAATGTGCGTACATTTGCAGTGAATATGTCAAAACTCTACAAAAACGCAGAGGAATATTTCATCGATTATCTATTGATAAAATAGAATAAGCAAAGTGTATGTATCTATACCATTCACAATTACTTTAAGTAAAATGCAAATACATAAATACTACTGTACTTATAAACATGACATGTATGCTCGCCAAGGAAACGCATCGAATACAGACGACTGTTTACCTGGGTCTATTTGTAATATCTGTAAAGGACAGCAGATGTACCTGTACACCTGTCGAAATACTCTAAGTAGTTGTAAAACTCCCTTTATTTGCATAATCCATGAAACAAAACGATAAACTCCATTTGCATTCCAACAGTAAATACCATTCTCTATTGTACAGAATGTGATACACTTAGCCCGTGCCGATCAGTTATCTTTAATCAGGGGAAGTATCAGAATATAATATTTACCCTGTATTGTGCACGAATCCTTATACCATATGATTTACTGGTCAGAATATTGTAGATTTTTAAAATTCAGGAAATCATTTAGGTACATGAATTATTTATGCATATAAGAGAGATAGATAGATAGAGAGAGAGAGAGAGAGAGAGAGAGAGAGAGAGAGAGAGAGAGAGAGAGAGAGAGAGAGAGAGAGAGAGAGAGAGAGAGAGAGATAGAGAGAGTATAAAGATAATCTAATATTTTCGGTAGGTGCACTTCTCTGATACCTGTTGAATAGACGCCCGTGTTGGCAAATATACCTTGTGGATTATATATTATGCATATGGCCTGCACCTTTATTTTGCAAGAAATGATATAAATAATATATGTTATGCTCTTTGCTTATTCCATTCTATCAGTATGTTGTTGGAAAATGATTTATCCGCATTTATATTATAAAAAACTGCAAATAGTTGCATGCACTGGCGAGTATGCAAGAACAGCTTTTTTTGTTGTTGCTTTTTTGTCTAATGTACCTAAACTTCCAGAATGTTGCATTGGTATACAATAAATATTTTGTAATTTTGAGCAAAGTATAATGTTTTCAAATGTGATTTTATGTGTCTCTCATTCCCTATATATTACTATCGGAGATGTGCACTGGTCAAATCCACCTAGAAAAATCATTCAGGTGTGACAATCACATTTGGGGTATACAGTACCCGTAACGTTATTCTTGACATTCCTATCGTGTTCTATCGTGCGTGTATCCTGTCGTATCGTGCGTGTATCCTATCGTATCGTGCGTGTATTCTATGCTATCGTGTATCAGGTTTTCCGTTTTTTATCGTGTTTTGCGTTTATCAGGTCTATCGTGTATCGTATTTTGCGTGTATCAGGTTTTCCGTTTATCGTGAAAATCGTTTATCGTGTAGCTTCGGAAACTATCGGGATCGTATATTAAATCTAATGAAAAAGTAAGATACTTTTCGAAAGCTTTATTCGTTTTGTTAAAGAAGCTATTTTTAAGAATCGAGGAAAGACAAGTTACATTTGAAAGAGAACATAAAGCTGTCGATTTTAAGGCTGAAAAAGAGCTATAAGTCTGTCCAGAAAGGGCGAAAAATTATCGCAATTTCATTCTAAGTAGTCTGGAAAGTAGGCAGTGGTTTGTCGAGCAAACGGGGACAGTAAAGCTCCTTCATCTGGAGTTCATCAACATTTCCCTGTCTAGGAACAATTATTTGTAATTAACACTAACAGAGAAATAGGAAGTTCCGATCTGAAAGGACAAATCAGTAAATTACATTGTTTATTACATATAGTTTAATAATGGTTCCTTTTCTTCCGATTTTGTTCACCTGTATTCAACTTATATATCAACTACTGAACTTGTGCGCATTCTTATCTATCTGATTTTATGTATCACCCGTGTTTTGACCGTAAACATTCTCAGGAACATTGTATTTCACACATTTAGAAGATTAAGTTTTAAAAGAGTGCAAGGGTATATTACATCTCCCAAAATTCTGCTTAATTGGGCACGATTCAGCTGTCATCGTTTTTTTAAATTATTATTTCTACATGTACACATATACCAATAGTCGTACGTGTAGATACTGGAAATTTATGCTGGTTTTGATGGTTATTTGAATTTTTTACATGCTAAACACAAACATTTTAAAAAGTCTCTAAATTGCGACTTTGAATCAAGCCGGGTGTCGGATGTGTTTTTAATAGTTTATTTATTTTTTGTTAACAAAATATCAATTCATATAAATATGGTTCTAATTACTTATGACTATCAATTATCACTCATAATGTAGAAATATCTAACATATGAGCATATGGTGTAGTGCAGTGGATTGTATTTAAAGCGGTCATTATGAAAATGAGCGGTGAACTCAGAGCTTGATGCAAAATAACCCCCCTCCTCGCTACACACAAAATATTACTTAGTTTTATTTGATATCCAAGATGGTAGACATTAGAATAAGAGAGCTATTGAAGCATGGTATCACTACATTATATTACATTTTGTTAATTCCTTGTTTAATTGCTAAACGCTCGGCATCAAGTGTGAATGTCACGGGTCCTCGGAGATGACCATGTCACGGTAGGCGTGGCACGCTAAAAAAAACCTCACTGCTCAGTGGCTGTAAAATTTTGCCGAGGATAAGCCTAAATTTAAAAGTTCTTCACTGGTCATGGTGACGTCTCCATATGAGTGAAATATTCTCGAGCGAGACGTTAAGCAAGATAAAAATCAATCACTCCCTATATGATTCATATATTAAACATTCAAGGTGACAATATACGTTTTAGAATCATTGGCTGAGAAAATTCATATAGATATCTAATAATGAATTCAATACCGTATACAGTTTAGCTTCCGGATTGTAGTTGTAGTGACGTCAAAAAAACACATCAATAGAATTTTAAGAAAATAAGAAATAAACGTACAACCGTGGATAAATAAATTATATGCTTTATGTATATATTGAGTATTGAAATCCTTCAATATCATTATCAACAAAATGTTATTATTTTGTACGTATCAAACTTTTGTTCTGTCTAAATTGTTTCTAAATTTACAACATTTCTATCAGGTTTTCCGTTGATCGTGAAGATTGTTTACCGTGTTTTGCGTTAATCAGGTATGTAGTGAAGATCGTTTATCAGGTTTTGTGTTTATCAGGTTTACCGTGTATCCTATAGTATCATGCGTGTATCCTATCGTATCGTGCGTGTAACCTATCCTATCGTGCGTGTATCGTGTTCTATCGTTTATCATGTCAAGAATAACGTCGCGGGTACTGTATACGGGTAGAGTAAATGAGGCTACCTGAGAGAAATATGGCGGATACGGTGAGAAAGGTGTACGTATTTATTAATTCATGTCAGCTTTAATATCTACTTTCAATAAGATATCTAAGAATGAAGCAGACGTGAACAACTCTGTGGTGTGTTTTATTTTTAGCTCACATGGATATATCGAATCGCTCTATGGCTGAAAGTTATTATTGTTAATAGAAAAAAACGTTGTCGATATACAGTGTATCTAAAGGTCCAAGCGCATTTAAAACAACTCAAGAGGATCTGAGAATATTAACACATTTTTTTAGAATGGATAAAATTATGCCTTTTCTTTTGTTTAGCTTATCAAATCATTGAAAAACTTCAAAACCTTATATTAAAAACGCTAATTTAATCCAAAAATTGATAAAAAAGCCAACTTATTCTAAGGACTAGAGAAACCTGGAGTCAACACAAAACACCCAAAATATAAGTAACGTAGATTACAGGAAATGCAACATAAATTACCAGATTATCATTTAGCAATTAAATACTGCCACCGTCTCCTTTTAAGTCAGCACTTCTCACATTATATGATCGTTGCAACGATCCAGTTTGCCAACTCCTCCTAGGCATCCGATCCCACCTGTGATGTGTCCAGAGGGTCCGTGTTGCCCAACTATCTATTTTGTATTGCTTATAATACTTCTGAGATTGATTACTCTTCGTTATCTTCATCTTCCAACCTATCATTAGGTCAAATGCTATCTGACTTGTTTCATATCGATTGTTAAAACGTTCTTGGCACACTGATTTTGACTACGGACAACTCCATTTACCTGATCAAGGTATAGGGCTCAAGGTGGATGTGACCGGCCGACAGGGGATGATTACTCTTCCCAGACACCAGATCCCATCTCTAGTATAGCAAAGGTCTGTCTTTGCCCAACTCTAGTTTTACTGCTAATAGGAGGTATGAGATTGATCAATGTTCGTTATCTTCACCTTTCATTACTGTTCGTTATCTTCACCGTTCATTAATGGCGTGTAGTAATTCGTTCATCCGACACCATTGTGAATGTTCTAATTATCGTTGATTTACTGATTGTATATCATTGAACGATATCAAGAATGTTTCACTGGTGAAAGTTTTGATAATAACTGATATGTTTGCAGTTGGTACTGAACATGTATGTTGGTGCTGAGAATTACTGACATTTACTGTGGTTTTTACTGTGAATTCTGATATTTAATGATAAGTGCTGTGAGGAAGGTACTTTCGGAATACATTCTCTACACACTGGTGGAGACTGATTGATCAACGCTTCAATGATGAAATACATAATTGTCTAAAATGATTCAATACGTGGGAGCATGGTATTTGCACTAAATTTGGCTTCAAACAAGTAGTTTAAATCAATAACGAACAATTTGTCAATTTTCTAATAATAATAATTTCCATTAAGCGTGTTGATCAGAAATTATCCAGGCAACTCGAAATAAAAACATCAATTTATCCTCTATCTGTGTTTTATGTCTATTGCTGTTTCTTTATTGTTTTGGGACGTTAATGGTAAACGAACATATAAGGTTTAAGGTAGCTAGGGAAAATTAAGGTCCGCCACCATCTCCCTATATGTATATAGAATTATTCCACTATCATCTGGGATGATATATATGTCGATTAACTGATTCGATAAACAAGCGTATGTTCTGGGTATGATCGATTTGCTTTGTAATTTTGCATTGACTCAAAACAAATTCTCAACCTATATTTTATATAGATATACGGGTGGTAACATCTTATATGCAAATTTGCATTATAATGAGAAGCAAAGTTCAAAAAAGTGACTAGTAATAAGTCGGAATTACAGTTGTTAGACCTTCAACTCTACATTTAGATATATCGAAGACGCTTTACCTATTAACGACATAATTTTCATTCCATATTTCCACATAAACTTGAAATAAGAAAAACACCACATATACATCTACATCTGCTTTGTACTAAGATAATTTATTGAAAATAAATCTTTACGACAAACTAACGACACACGGAATTATTTCAGCTTCTACATCAACTTCCAATATCTACAGAACATATAGCAGTATCCCTTTATAACCTGTGTATGTTGTTTAATATCTCAACTGATTCAATTCCCAGAACCTTGTTCTCTTTATGATCTTTTTTATTAAGGCAGGTTTCTTACAAACAATTGCAAGTTGATATTACAGGAGTTTCAACAGTCTCGTTTAAGGAGACCATTTTGCGAATTCTATGCTCGTTATAACGATCTAAGTTACCAATACAATCCGCCATTGAGTCAAGTTGTGTCTAATGTGTTTCATACTAATTGTTAGGCCATTCTTTACACACTGGTGTTGGCTGCGGATCACTCCGCTTATAGGACTCATGGTAGATGTGACCGGTCGACAGGGGATCCTTACTTTTCTTAAACACCTGTTCCCATGTCTGATTTACCCAGGGGTCCATGTTTGTCCAATTCATTATCTTCACCTTCTCTGCATAGATATAATTGTTATGTATATAGATATACTTACAGTGTCTCTAGCTTCGTCAATACATCAAAGATTCCATTTGGTAACGTTGCTATTTTATTTCCCCACAAGTATCTGAATCAAAAAGATTTCCTGATTAACCTTAATTGATCAACGCTCAAATGAAGAAATAAATCATTTTCTAAACTGATCAAATCTGCGAACGCATATTTTGCACTAAATTTGGATTTAAAACAAGTAATTTGAATCCATTACGAACGGTTAGTCAATTATCTAATAATTATATTTTGTTTAAACATGTTGATCAGAAATGATCCAGTCAACTCGAAATAAAAACATCACAGAATTCTCTATCTGTGTTTTATATTTGAATCTCCTTTTTTATTGATTTGGGACGTTGATGGTAAACGAAAACATAAGTTTTATCGCAGCTAAGAAAAAAATAAGGTCCGTCAAAATCAACTTCCTATATGTATGTAAAAATATTTCACTATCACATGTGTATGATATCTGCGTCACCCATATGATTCGAAAAACAAGCGCATCTGTGTATGATTAATTTTGCTTTTTAATTTCTCATTAACTCAAAAGAAATTCCCAACTGATAGTTTATATAGATGCACGGGTGGTAACATCTTATATGCAAATTTGCATTATAATGAGAACCAATGTTGAAAAGTGACTAGTAATAAGTCGGAATTACAGTTGTTAGACCTTCAACTCTACATTTAGATATATCGACGACGCTTTACCTATTAACGAAATAATTATCATGCCATATTTCCATATAAACTTGAAATAAGAAAAAACACCTCATATATATCTGCATCTGCTTTGTACTAAGATATCTTATTGAAAATAAATCTTTACGACAAACTAACGAAACACGGAATTATTTCAGCTTCTCCATCAGCTTCCAATATCTACATAACATATAGCAGTATCCCATTGTAACCTGTATCTGATGTTTAATATATCAACTGATTCGATACCCAAAACCTTGTTCTCCTTATGATGTAAAACTTATACGGTACCAATTTTGATGCACCAGATGCGCATTTCGACAAATAATGTCTCTTCAGTGATGCTCAACCGAAATGTTTGAAATCCGAAATAACTATGAAGTTTTAGATCTGTTTTATTAAGGCAGGTTTCTTACACACAATTGCAAGTTTATATTACAGGAGTTTCAACAGTCTCGTTTAAGGAGACCATTTTGAAAATTCTATGCTCATTATAACGATCTAAATTACCAATAAAACCTGCTATTGAGTCAAGTTATGTATAATATGTTTCATACTAATTCTTATGCCATTCTTTACACACTGATTTTGACTGCGGATCACTCCGCTTATAGGGCTCATGGTAGATGTGACCGGTCGACAGGGGATCCTTACTTTTCTTAAACACCTGTTCCCATGTCTGATTTACCCAGGGGTCCATGTTTGTCCAACTCTTAATTTTGTATTGCTTATAATAGATACAAGATTCATCACTGTTTGACATTGTTCATTATCTTCACCTTCTCTGCATACAAATAATTCTTATGTATATAGATATACTTACAGTGTCTCTAGCTTCGTCAATGCATCAAAAATTCCATTTGGTAACGTTGTTATGGCATTGCTACTCAAGTATCTGAATCAAAAAGATTTCCCGATTAACCTTAATTGATCAACGCTCAAATGAAGAAATAAATCATTTTCTAGACTGATCAAATCTGCCACAGCATATTTTACACTAAATTTGGTTTTAAACAAATAATTTGAATCCATCACGAACGGTTAGTCAATTATCTAATAATTATATTTTGTTTTAAACGTGTTGATCAGAAATTATCCAGTCAACTCGAAATAAAAACATCACAGAATTCTCTATCTGTGTTTTATATTTGAATCTCTTTTTTATTGATTTGGGACGTTGATGGTAAACGAACACATAAGTTTTATGGCAGCTAAGAAAAAAATAAGGTCCGTCAACATGAACTTCCTATATGTATGTAAAAATATTTCACTATCACATATGTATGATATCTGCGTCACCCAAATGATTCGATAAACAAGTGCATCTGTGTATGATTGATTTTGCTTTTTAATTTCTCATTGACTCAAAAGAAAGTCCCAACTTATAGTTTATATAGATGCACGGGTGTCAACATCTTATATGCAATTTACTTTATAATGTGAACCAATGTTGAAAAATGAATGTTAAATTAATTTCCCCATATTCTCATTTTGTGTGTAATGTAAATAATATTATCTTATTCTGTGTATATAACACACCTCAAATTCTGTTTGGGCTTTTTTTTTATTGTGCCCTAATTGGAACCTCACTTCACTGGACTTTAAACCGCCAGTCCGTGCTCAATTCAATTGGATACGGCAGTCTAGCAGAAAGGACGCTTTTATACTTCTCTGCATAACAGTTTATATTAATCAGCAAACTTTTTCCATTTCTATACATGACATAGATGTAAAGCTGCATATAATCCAGCTTCTCTGAGGTAAGGTGTTTTATTTACTACTCAGCAATTTGTATATTGTTTTATGTTATTTTAAAAGTCATAAAACATCTAGTTACGGAGTTCCTTTGTGTTAACTTAATTTCATACATGTGATTATCATTCGTATCAAAATGGCACTACTGTATATCAAGTTTTTTCCGCGTCATGTTTTTCCTGCGAGTTCAGAACCTAAAACAGTAAATCAAATTTACGCGAATCAAATATTCACTATTTCAAAGTCATAGCGAAAAAAACAATTCACGATTATTTACACTTATAAAGGAGTTGAGGGGAGAAGCCAGCCTTTTAACCTATAACTCGTAATTGTTAATGTAAAATTCAGCCAATGAAACGATTTACAAGATTTCTTAGTTACTGTCGCTATTATAATCAAATCTGGATATGGATGATATTCTTATTTCTCTGAATCCGTCTCTGACCATTTCGGGTTTTGTTCGAACGTAAACATATGCATAGAGATTTGTCAGCCATTTTGATCCGAGTGGCTTGATCTGGGTTAGAGATAAATCGAACTGCACCTCGTCAATTTCTAAAGACGTGCTCAGGTGATCATCCTCCTGTGCTGCGAACCAGTTTTCAAAAAGAATTGTACACTTTGGTTTACACTCAAATGTATTTGCCGGTATAGTAACATAAATCATTGTTCGTTAACTATATTGATACTCATACAAAATATTTATCGATAACTATTTTCAGTTTAAAACGATAAACCATGCACCGTTACATGTGTGAGTAGCTCAGGTATAATTATACATTGGTTGAATCAAAGAACGTACTCCCATTTCAATAGATTGTCGTATTTTGAATAAACACCGAAGCTTACATACCTGTTACTTGGCGATTATCAGATATAGGGGGAACGGAAGACAGAACTTTCACCGCGCTATTACCTTATGCTATATAACTCTCTTACAAAAACAAAACTTTGAATCAAATTTACGAGGATTTATTCTCCGCGATTCGGAAATCGTCGCAAACAAAGTGGAAAATAGGTACACGCGGAAAAATCCCTGATATACGGTAACTGAATCAAGTGTTCACTGTATGGTGCGGTATTGTAGTCATCAAGTAGACTTTGTCCCACATGTGTAAATGCATAGCAATGCAATGTAAAACTTCTATGTGCTTGTGGAGTAAAAGGTATACAGAACCTTTCCAATTGACAAAAGTATAAATGTATAGTCTAAACAGAAGGTATATCCAGGATATTATCTGGAAATAAGCTAATGTTGTCTGTGTATTTATGTGTAATGTAACGCCACTCTGTGCGTATACGTAATATACATGTATTACATTTTATGTACAGCTAAAAAGTGATGTTCATTTCTTAAATAGATACTGCTAATTTTTAGTTTTAATTTGTGGGATATAATATCTACCTTGCTATGCTGCTTCCTTGCAGTGACACAGTAACTGGGATTGCACCAGAGAATCACGTACTCCGTGTACATGTCGTATATTGTATTGTACGACTTCCACACAATCATTGCACGAACGAAAGTTTCTAATCGGACATTAAACGTACTGTAGTTTAAGTTTGTTGTGCAAACAATTAATTTTACAAATATTGTAGTGTCATGGGACATTCAAAGGGCTTTTCAGAGCTCTCGAACGACTTTGGGAGATCGCACAAGGGCTATTTTAAAAGTATACGATAATCTAACAATTTTCATAAGACCATCATACAAATTTCCCCTAACCTCTTTACAATAAGTCGTGTAAAAATAACACTGAAATATAAACAATATGCAATAACTTCTTGGGATGCCCTAAATCGTACAGAAAACAGCATACTAAATAATCACAAGACCACCGTTCCCAATGTAAACCGAGCTTTATAGAACAGTTCTTCTCATTATACAACAGTGGGCGATAACCGTCCAACATGCGTTGAATTATTGATATCACACACGTTTTAATTATTGTTTGTAAATGCTGAAAATTGTGCAACTACTAGTAATTGAGATGGATTAGCGGAACTATTTGCCCCAGTGATAGGAACAATGAAAATACATTGTGACATCGGAATAGAAAAACTGCACATGAAGAGTATAGTCATGGTTTTAATGGTTGAAGAACGTCCATGGAGTTAATGTGGGTCAAAACGTTTCTACTTGCTACGATAATCATAGATTTGTTTCTTAAAGTTGACGAAAACGACGATGAAGTTTTCATTACTTTTTTGCACGGAAGACAGAAACATTACCAGGAGCGCGGACCTTGTTTAAATTGTCAAGTAATCCTGACGAGCTACGAGTTTAACAAATTAAAGCAAATAACAAAGTAATCAGGACAGAATTGGAAATAAATTTTGAAAAGGAAAAGCGACGACAAAGAGTGCGTTTAAAGTAACAGAGTAAAAAGATGTGATGTTTGATGGTTATAACGTACTCTGTATTGCTTGAAATTTTGTCATGTTGTTGGATAAGGAATTCAGGTAATAAATGACACCATTAGAGGTAGTAAAAGTGTTTTAAAGACAATAAGAGAATTTATCTTCAATTACTCATCTAAATATTCATTAGTTTTAGTATTTAATTGCTAAATGATAATCTGATAAACTATGCTGCGTTTCTTGTAATCTACTTCCCTTATGTTTTTGAGTTACTTTAGTATGACATCCGCATTTGGGGAGTCCTTAGAATAAGATTTTTTTAAAATATCAATTTCTGATTAGATTAGCGTTTGTAATAGGACCTATTTGAAGGTTTGCAATGATTTGTAAGATAACCAAAAGAAAAAGCGATATATCCCAGTGAACTCGAAATAAAGACACCACAGAGTCGTCCACTCCTGCGCCATACTTAGACATTTTATTAAAAGTGGATATTAACGGCAAACCAACAACTCGATTTTACGACAGACGGGATGATTCCAACTTCTCCATCGTCAACTTCCCATATTGATATAGCAATATTTCATTAAAACCTGCATATGGTCATTATATATCTCGACTGATTCAATACACAAGAGCTTGTTCTGTGTATGGTTAGTGTTTGAATTAGTTGTGTCAAATGATGTCTGACATGTTTCATATCGATTGTTAGGCCGTTCTTGGTACACTGATTTTGACTACGGATAACATCGTTTACCTGATCAAGATATAGGGCTCACGGCGGATGTGACCGGTCAACAGGGGATGCTTACTACTTCAAAGCTCCGGGTCCCACATCCGGTATATCCAGGGGTCTGTGTTTGCCCAACTCTCTATTTTGTATTGTGTGTATGAGTTGTAAGATTGATCACTTTTCGTTATATTCACCTTTCATTAATATGCAATGCTCGATATATCAGCTCTTTGATGATGGAGGTTCATTCACTATTCTTTCATTATGCTAGATATAACGATTAGAGTGTAAAAAAGTGAAGATACAAACAGTGACCAATTTCAATCTAAACAATGAAATTATGTGATGTAAAATATAGCATAAATTCTTATTTTTTTTGAAATTTGGTATTAGTTTATTTAAATTGGTTGTTATGCATTATCATCAATGTTCGTATTATTATCACACCCGCCGTGAGCTCTATATCCTCAGGAACGGCCTAATAATCGGTATGATTGAAGTCGGACAGCATTTCACCCAATAATAGAATTGTAGTAACCACTAATTATGTTAAATCCAGTGACGATAAATTTTGCATTAACGGATGCATTTGTGTTTGCTTATGCAAAAACTGAGATCATTAATGATGGACCATCATTACCATAAATCATTAACAAATGAAAAACTTTTTTCTCATTAGAGGAAAGACGAATAATCCATTAATGATGAAAATTGAAATTAGAAAATATGTACAGTGTCGTCCACTAATGATAAAAAATAATAAACTTTCATAATTAATAAATGACGCACCTATCCTCTAATGCTATTTTTGCCAATGGAGAACGATAAAGAACCAATAGTTTATTGTGCGTAAATATTAATTATGTTAATGCTCAAAGGCTTGAAGGGCTTGAGAGTCGACACGCACTTCATTGTTCACTGGAATAAGTAATATTGAATGCGCGAGATAGCAGTAATCAAGGATGACGAACATTCTGTTTCTAGAGAAATTCTTTATAATATGTCATCCCGAAAAATCTTCATTGAATAAGCGTTCAGAACTTGTCAGCACTTGCTGTCATTGCCATAAATTTCTATTTACTCAATCCTGTGGGTAATCATGCTTGGCAACTATCCAGTATGTTTCTGTGTAACATATATTCAACCATGCGTATGTTTTTCATTAGATGTCATTTTTCTCCCGAAGAGTGAGGGGAAACCATCCCCTTACGAAATAGCCTATAGAGAAATAAATGTTATGTGATTGAACTCCATCTGATCATCAATTTATGTATCTCCGTGAGGCCACGTCGAGCACTATAGAAGATTATATCGGAGATTTATCCCACTATATACACACACACACACACACACACACACACACACACACACACACACACACACACACACACACACACATATATATATATATATATATATATATATATGTGTGTGTATATATATATATATATATATATATATATATATATATATATATATATGTAAAACTTTGATCCCTATTATGGCCCCAAACTACTCCTGTGGGGCAATTTTTATTGAATCTGGACTATGTCAGGAAGCTTTCATTTGAATGTAAACTGTTCTAAGCCAGTGATTTTTCAGATTTTTTTATATGATTTTATATATTTGTATGTAAAAGTTTGATCCCCCTATTGTCGTCTCATGTTATACCCGGGAGCCATGATTTTGATAAAATTAAATCTGCACTATGTCAGGAAGGTTTCTCGTAAATTTCTACTTTACTGGACCAGTAGTTTTTTACAAGATTTTTAAAGATTTCCCCTATCTAAAACGTTGATTTCTTAATGTGGTCCATCCTATCCTCGAGGGCCATGATTTTAACTTCAATCTGCACTATGTCTGAAAGCTTTCATGTCAATTTCCATTATTTTTGGCCAAGTAGTTTTTGAGAAAATTTCAAACAATTTTCCCTATATATTTCTATGGAAAGGTTTGATCCCCCTTGTTGCCCTGTCCTCGCTCCAGGGCCATGATTTTTAGAAATTTGAATCTGCATTGTGTTAGGAAACTTTCATGTAAATATCAGTTGTTCTGGGTCAGTGGTTCTTGAGAAGAAGATTTTAAAAGATTGTCCCTATATATTTGTACAGTATATGTAAAACTTTGATCCCCTATTGTGGCCCCATCCAACTCCAGGTTGCATGCTTTTAACAAATTTGAATCTGCATTATTTCAGGAGGCGTTCACGAAAATATCAGTTTGTCTAGCTCAGTGGTTCTTGAAAAGGTTTTTAAAGATTTTTGCTACATATTTGTATGTAAAACTTTGATCCCTATTGTGGACTCATCCAACTCCCTGGGCCATAATTTTATGATGTTTTAACTTCCGGTAAGTATCGCATTTTTGAAACTATACAAGAAACCTTAATGTATCATGCCAATTTCGTTTCAAGAGTTTTGAAATTTGAAGTTTTCTTTCTTCACTTCCGGTGACAATCATATGCATATGTCACATCTGTCAACATCTATCATCTCTGAAAGTTTCAAAATGAAATATTTGAACGTTTATGGGAAAACACCTCGACAAAATCTCTTTTTGAAATCGAAAATCGGACATATATCACGTACGGAAGTCAATTTAAAAAAAATGACGTTACTCTAGAAATAGATAATGCCAATACTACATGTGAAAATCAAATCCAACACTTGATTTATTAGCGAGATTTATGGGGACAATGAAAGACCAATTTTCGAAAAAAATTCTCCATAATCCGGAAGTTACTATTTTAAACAATAAGCATTTTTCCGGCAAGTATCACATTTTCTGAAACTATGAAAGAGACCTAATCATACCATGCAAGTTTCGTTTCAGACATACTTTTAAAAGAAACCGACGTTTTCTTTGTTCACTTCCGGTGAAAAAAATTCGACGTTTTCTTTGTTCACTTCCGGTGACGAGCGGAAGTGACAGCCGAAAAAAAAATATATGCGTATATCATCTAGAAGTCAAGATATATCATCCCTGAAAGTTTCAAGACTCAATCTTAAACCGTTTATGAAAAAACGCTTTAACAAAATGACCTTTTAAAAACGGTAGATCGGCTGTAATTAACGACCAGAAGTAAATATCGAAAAAAGAAAATGAATCTAGTTCATTTCATTGTGCATCTTTCCTGAAAGTTTGATGAAAATATGTCAAGTCATGTCCGAGAAATCGCGTGCACAAAATCGGGAAGAAAAAGAACAATGATAATAATATTAATAACAAAAAAAAAAAAAAAGGACAAGAAACATAAAAATAAGAAAAGGGTCTTCAATTGGAAAGGGAAGACCTTAATAAGAAACAGAGTAAAAACAATATGTTCCAAAACTTTGTTTGGGGAACATAATAATGATAATAATAAGAAACAGAGTAAAACAATATGTTCCCAAACATTGTTGGGGAACATAATAATAATAAGAAGAAGAAGAACAAGATGAAGAAACAGAGTAAAAACAATATCTTCCCAAACTTTCTTTGGGGAATTTAATAGGGGGAAAAAGATGCACAATCTGGAATACTTTGTATACAAAGTTGTTTTAAAATGTGGCCCACCAAAGCATTACAAAATAGACAGTTGGGCAAACACGGACCCTGGACAAATCAGAGGTGGAATCGGGTGCCTAGGAGGAGTAAGTATCGTACTCTGAAGTTGATTTTAAAAAGATGTAGGATTTTCGCACTGATAATATATCTCTGTAGTCTTTGATGACCAGGTCTTCCAACAGTCTGTTTGAATTCAAATGGACACGAATTGTGCTCCTTTGTTAGATGACCTGGTTTATATTCCCATGAGGTAGAGTCTATTCAAAGGATTCTACATGACTAATTACATATTTTCTTACCTTCCAATAGTCATTTCGATATATTGTGAAGTCGAAATAAAAGAAACCATATAGCCTTCTACTTCTGTATCGTACTTAGAAATTTTATTGAACATACATTTTAAAAGGAAACTAAGCACTCGACCTGATGACAAACACGATGATTTTAGCTTCTCCATCGTAAACCTTGATTTATATCTATTTAGCAGTATTCAATTATCACTTTTATTAGGTATTTATGTCCCTGAATTGTTATGTTTATGATAATTTTTTTAATCGAGGCAAGATACTGAAAAAAAAATTATATTACAGGAGTCTCAACAGTCTCGATTAAAGTCAACATTTCGCAAATTATATGCTCGTTAGAACGATCTAATTTACCAGTACGACCTGTCGTTGAGTCAAATTATGACTAATATGTTCCATACTAATTGTTAGGCCATTCTTTACACATTGACGTTGACTACGGATCACTCCGATTATAGGGCTCATGGTGGATGTGACCGGTCGACAGGGGGTACTTAGTCGGTCAATAGGGAATGCTTACTCTTCTTAAACACCTGTTCCCATGTCTGGTTTACCCAGGGGTCCATGTTTCTCCAATTCTTAATTTTACATTGCTTATAATACATGCAGATATAAGATTCAACACTGTTCAACATTGTTTATTATCTTCAATTCCTCTGCATACAAATAATTGTTATGTATATATATACACTAACAGTTTCTGTAGCTTCGTCAATACATCAAAGATTCCATTCGATAACGTTGTTATGTTATTGATACCCAAGTTTCTGAATCAAAAATAGTTCCTGATTAATCTTAATTGATCAAAGCTCCAATGATGAAATATATAATTTTCTAAAATGATTCAATACGCAAATGCATGATATTTGCACTAAACAAGTAGTTTAAATCTATCATGAATGGCTTGTCTATTTTCTAGAAATTATATTTTCCATTTGGTCGAGGCCTCTGCTGGTGGACTGTTAGTCTTCGAGGGTCTCTACAGCCCAGTAGCTAAGTACTTCGTTACTAGCTTGAAAATACGGATGGATATTCAATTGCTGTTATAAAATTTAGAAATTCATTTCAAAATTAAGGATTATCTCCTTCATGCATAGCTCTTATCCTTAGACGAATTTGACTCCACTTTTTTGGCACGCTGTTTTTGGCTATAATAGCTCTAAAATTTCATTGTTATATCGGATTTCAAACATTTCGGTTGAGTATCACTGGTGAGATATTACTTGTCGAAATGCTCATCTGGTGCATCAAAATTGGTACCGTATAAGTTTTACATTATGGCCCCTGGGTCGAGGCCTCTGCTGGTGGACTGTTAGTCCCCGAGGGTCTATACAGTCCAGTAGCTAAGTACTTCGTTATTAGCTTAAAAATACGGATGTATATTTAATTGGTACCGTATAAGTTTTACATTGATCAGAAATTATCCAGTCAACTCGATCTAAAAGCGTCACATAATTTTTTAACACACTCCTCTATCTGTGTTTTATATCTGAATCTCTCTCTTTATTGATTTGGGATGTTAATGGTAAACGAACACATAAAGTTTACGGCAGCTAAGAAAAATTAAGGCCCGTCACCATCAACTTCCTATATGTATATAGAAATATCTCACTATCACTTGGGTATGGTATCTACGTTCCTCAAATGTTTCGAAAGACAAGCGCATTAGTGTTTGGCTAATTTTGGTTTGTAATTCCACATTGACTCAAAACAATTTACCAACTTAAAGTTTAAATATATGCACGGGTGGCAACACCTTATAAGCAAATTTGCCCTATAACGTGAACCAATGTTGAAAAGTGACTGTCGCATTAAATTCTCCTTATTCTCATTTTGTATGTAATGTAAATACATATACTCTTATTTTGTGTATATATCGAACACACCCCAAATCCTGTTTGGTGCCTCTTTTTACGCTGCTCTAATAGGAACCTAACTTCACTGGACTTTAAACCACCAGCCCGTGCGGAATTCAGTTTGGACACGGCAGTCTAGCAGGATTGACGTTTTCATACTTCTCTGCATATCAGTTTATACTGATCAACAAACTTTTTCCGATTCTATGCATGGCGTATACATGATACAGCATATGATCCAGCTTTTCTGAGGTAAGGTGTTTTATTTACTACTCAGCAGCTTGTCTATTGTTTTATGTTATTTTAAAAGTCCTAAAACATCCAGTTACGGAGTTCCTTAGTGTTAACCTAATTTCAGGCATGTGATTTTCATTCGTTTCAAAATGATACTAATTGAAACAAGTGTTCAGTGTATGGTGCAGTATTATAGTCATAAAGTAGACTTTGTCCAATATCTGTAAATGCATAGGAATGTAATGTAACACTTCAATGTATTTGTGGAGTCTTTCCAATAGAGAAAAGTATAAATGTATTGTCTTAAACAGAAGATATGTCAAGGATGTGTTATCTGCAAATAAAATAATGTTGTGTGTGTATTTATGTGTAATGTAACGCCACTCAGTGTGTATAAGTAATTTATTACAGTTTATGGATGTGTATCAAAACAGGTCCTCTCCCTGTGGTCTACTACAGATATCCTGATGTAACCAGTGTATGCAGGATGTGGAGAGTAATCGTATAGTACAAGAACAACCAAGCTACAGAAGTGGGTACACCGGTCAAACCCCAAAGAGGTCTAAGCTAATGAGCCAAGATCATGGACATTTGTGGAACTATGACCATGTTGATTAGGATAGATCATACAAAATAACATCTTCATATCTACATTGTGACTTTGTAATGTGTTAGCTTGAAATGGTTACAGCCATCTCGTCCATCTGTAATAGTGACTAGTAAATTATTAGAACTATAGTTGTTAAGCCTTCAACTCTACATTTAGATATATCGACGACGTTTTACCTATTAACAACATCATTTTCATTCAGATATGGATTCGAAATATCCAAACAAATTTGAAATAAAAGACACTACATATACCTCTACACCTGCTTCGAACTAAAATATTTTATTGAAAATAGATCTTAACGAGAAACTAATGGCACACGAAATGTGTTTAGCTTCTTCATCAACTTCCCATATCTACATGACATGTAGGAACTAGTCCATTATCACCTGTATATGATTTTTATATATCTTAACTGATTCGATACCCAAAACCTTGCTCTCCATATGCTCTTTCTTTAATCAAGGCAGGCTTCTTACAAACAAGTTGATATTACAGGAGTTCCAACAGTCTTGTTTAAAGTTAATATTTCGCAAATTAGATGCTTGTTATAACGATCTAATTTACCAAAACAACCTGCTGTTTAGTTATGCCTCGTTCACACGAAGAATTTAATTCGCATTAAACGTAAGTTAATGCGAATTAAATCTGAACCGCGTTCACACGGATATTTTAATGCGCATTAGTTTATTTCGAATTAAAACTGACGTCGCGATTTAATGCGAATTAAATTTACTTCGCATTAGCTCCGTGTGAACGCTAAGCGAAGCTAATTCGAATTAAATGTAGACGAATGCGTAATGGCGAATTTGGGTCACATGCTAATGTTAATTCCCGGTTTAATTGCTAAACGCTCGGCATCAAGTGTGAATGCCACGGGTCCTCGGAGATGACCTTAAAAACAGACGCCCTGTGTCACGGTAGGTGTGGCACGCTAAAAAACCCTCACTGCTCAATGGCTGTAAAATTTTGCCGAGCATAACCCTAAATTTAAAAGTTCTTCACTGGTCATAGTGACGTCTCCATATGAGTGAAATATTCTCGAGCGAGATGTTAAGCAAGATAAAAATCAATCACTCACTATATGATTCATATATTAAACATTCAAGGTGACAATATACGTTTTAGAATCATTGGCTGAGAAAATTCATATAGATATCAAATAATGAATTAAATACCGTATACAGTTTAGCTTCCGGATTTTAGTTGTAATGACGTTAAAAAAACATAAATAGAATTTTAAGAAAATAAGAAATAAACGTACAACCGTGGATAAATAAATTATATGCTTTAGGTATATATTGAGTATTGAAATCCTTCAATATTATTATCAACAAAATGTTATTATTTTGTACGTATCAAACTTTTGTTATGTCTAAATTGTTTCTAAATTTACAACATTTCTATCAGGTTTTCTGTTTATCGTGAAGATTGTTTATCGTGTTTTGCGTTTATCAGGTCTGTCGTGAAAATCGTTTATCAGGTTTTGCGTTTATCAGGTTTACCGTGTATCCTATAGTACCATGCGTGTATCCAATCGTATCATGCGTGTATCCTATCCTATCGTGCGTGTATCGTGTTCTATCGTTCATCATGTCAAGAATAACGTTGCGGGTACTGTATACGGGTAGAGTAAATTAGGCAACCTGAGAGAAATATGGCGGATAAGATGAGAAAGGTGTACGCATTTATTAATTCATGTCAGCTTTAATATCTACTTTCAATAAAATATCTAAGAATGAAGCAGACGTGGATGACTCTGTGGTGCCTTTTATTTCTAGCTTACATGGATATATCGAATCGCTCTATGGCTGAAAGTTATTATTGTTAATAGAAAAAAACGTTGTCGATATACAGTGTCTCTAAAGGTCCAAGCGCATGTAAAACAACTCAAGAGGATCTGAGAATATTAACACATTTTTTTAGAATGGATAAAAGTATGCCTTTTCTCTTGTTTACCTTATCAAATCAAGTCAACACAAAACACCCCAAAATATAAGTAACGTAGATTACAGGGAACGCAACATAGATTACCAGATTATCATTTAGTAATTAAATACTGTCACCGTCTCCTTTTAAGTCAGCACTTCTCACATTATATGATCGTTGAAACGATCCAGTTTGCCAACTCCTCCTAGGCATCTGATCCCACCTCTGATGTGTCCAGAGGATCCGTGTTGCCCAACTGTCTATTTTGTATTGCTTATAATAGTTTTGAGATTGATTACTGTTCGTTATCTTCACCTTCCAACCTATCATTAGGTCAAATGCTATCTGACTTGTTTCATATCGATTGTTAAAACGTTATTGGTACACTGATTTTGACTACGGATAACTACATTTACTTGATGAAGATATAGGGCTCACCACGGGTGTGACCGGTTGACAGGGGATGTTTACTCCTCGTAGACACCTGATCCCACCTCTGGTACATCCCGGCGTCCGCATTTGCCCAACCCTCTATTTGTATTGCTTACAGGAATTATGAGATCGGCCTGACGTGTTTCACGCCGATTGCTAGGCCGTTTTTGGCACACTGATATTGACTTCGGACAACTCCATTTACCTGATCAAGTTATAGGGCTCAAGGCGGATGTGACCGGCCGACAGGGGATGTTTACTCCTCCCAGACACCAGATCCCATATCTAGTATAGCAAGGGGTCTGTCTTTGCCCAACTCTATTTTTATTGCTAATAGGAGGTATGAGATTGATCAATGTTTGTTATCTTCACCTTTCATCACTGTTCGTTATCTTCACCTTTCATTAGTGGTGTGTAGTAAAACTTTATGATCAATTTGTTCATCCGACACCATTGTGAATGTTCTAATTATCGTTGATTTACTGATTGTATATCGTTTAACGATATCAAGAATGTTTCACTGGTGAAAGTTTTGATAATAACTGATATTTTTGTAGTTGGCACTGAACATGTATGTTGGTGCTGAGAATTACTGACATTTACTGTGGTTTTTACTGTGAATTCTGATATTCAACGATAAGTGCTGTGAGGAGAGTACTTTCGAAATACATTCTCTACACACTGGTGGAGACTGATTGATCAACGCTTCAATCATGAAATACGTAATTGTCTAAAATGATTCAATACGTGAGAGCATGGTATTTGCACTAAATTTGGCTTTAAACAAGTAGTTTAAATCAATAACGAACAATTTGTCCATTTTCTAATACTGATAAATTCCATTAAGCATGTTGATCAGAAATATTCCAGGCAACTCGAAATAAAAACATAAATTTATCCTCTATCTGTGTTTTATGTCTAATGCTGTTTCTTTATTGTTTTGGGACGTTGATGGTAAACGAACATATAAGGTTTATGGTAGCTAGGGAAAACTAAGGTCCGCCACCATCTCCCTATATGTATATATAACTATTCCACTATCACCTGGGATGATATATATGTTGATTAACTGATTCGACAAACAAGCGTATGTTCTGGGTATGATCGATTTGCCTTGTAATTTTGCATTGACTCAAAACAAATCATCAACCTATATGTTATATAGATATACGGGTGGTAACATCTTATATGCAAATTAGCATTATAATGAGAACCAATGTTGAAAAGTGAGTAGTAATAAGTCGGAATTACAGTTGTTAGGCCTTCCACTCTATATTGAGATATATCGACGACGCTTTACCTATTAACGAAATAATTTTCATTCCATATTTCCACATAAACTTGAAATAGGAAAAACACCACATATACATCTACATCTCCTTTGTACTTAGTTATTTTTATTGAAAATAAATCTTTACGACAAACTAACGACACACGAAATTATTTCAACTTCTCCCTCAACTTCCAATATCTACATAACATGTAGCAGTATCACATTATCATCTGTATATGATGTTTAATATCTCAACTGATTCGATACCTAAAACCCTGTTCTCCTTATGATCTGTTTTATTAGGCAGGTTTCTTACACACAATTGCAAGTTGATATTACAGGAGTATCAACAGTCTCGATTAAGGAAACCATTTTGCGAATTTTATGCTCGTTATAACGATCTAAGTTACCAATACAACCTGCCATTGAGTCAAATTATGTCTAATGTGTTTCATACTAATTGTTAGGCCATTCTTTACACACTGGTGTTGACTGCGGATCACTCCGCTTATAGGGCTCATGGTAGATGTGACCGGTCGACAGGGGATCCTTACTTTTCTTAAACACCTGTTCCCATGTCTGGTTTAACCAGGGGTCCATGTTTGTCCAACTCTTAATTTCGTATTGCTTATAATAGATATAAGATTTATCACTCTTCAACATTGTTCATTATCTTCACCTCCTCTGCTTACAAGTAATTATTATGTATATACATATACTTACAGTGTCTCTAGATTCGTCAATGCATCAAAAATTCCATTTGGTAACGTTGATATTTTATTTCCATACAAGTATCTGAATCAAAAAAAAATTCCTGATTAACCTTAATTGATCAACGCTCAATACATCATTTTCTAGACTGATCCAATCTGCGAGAGCATATTTTGCACTAAATTTGGTTTTAAACAAGTGATTTGAATCCATCACGAACGGTTAGTCAATTATCTAATAATTATATTTTGTTTTAAACGTGTTGATCAGAAATTATCCAGTCAACTCGAAATAAAAACATCACAGAATTCTCTATCTGTGTTTTATATTTGAATCTCTTTTTTTTTTTATTGATTTGGGACGTTAATGATAAACGAACACATACGTTTTATGGCAGCTAACAAAAATTAAGGTCCGTCACCATCAACATCCTATATGTATGTAAAAATATTTCACTATCACACGTGTATGATATCTGCGTCACCCAACTGATTCGATAAACAAGCGCATCTATGTATGATTGATTTTTCTTTTTAATTTCTCATTGACTCAAAATAAATTCCCAACTTATAATTTATATAGATGCACGGGTGGCAACATCTTATATGCAATTTACTTTATTATGTGAACCAATGTTGAAAAATGAATGTTAAATTAAACTCCCCATATTCTCATTTTGTATGTAATGTAAATAATATTTTCTTATTCTGTGTATATAACACTCCTCAAATTCTATTTGCAGCCTTTCTTATTGTGCCCTAATTGGAACTTCACTTCACTGAACTTTAAACCGCCAGTCCCTGTTGAATTCAATTTGGACACGGCAGTCTAGCAGAAAGGACGCTTTTATACTTCTCTACATAACAGTTTATATTAATCAGCAAACTTTTACCATTTTTATACATGACATATACGTAAAGCTGCATATAATCCAGCTTCTCTGAGATAAGATGTTTTATTTATTACTCAGCAATTTGTATATTGTTTTATGTTATTTTAAAGGTCATAAAACATCTAGTAACGGAGTTCCTTTGTGTTAACTTAATTTCATACATGTGATTATCATTCGTATTAAAATGGCATTACTGTATATCAGGGTTTTTCCGCGTCATGTTTATTTTCCCGCGAGTTCAGAACCTAAAACAGTATATCAAATTTACGCGAATGAATATAGTCACTATTTCAAAGTCATAGCGAAAAAATAATTCACGATTATTTAAACTTAAGAAGGAGTTGAGGGGAGAAGCCAGCATTTGTACCTATATCTCGCAATTTCTTATGCAAAGCTCAGTCAATGAAATGATTTACAAGATTTCTGAGTTACTCTCGCAATTATAATCAAATCTCAATATGGACGATACTCCTATTTCTCTAAATCCATCTCGGACGATTTCGAGTTTTGTTCGCACGTAATCATAGAACTTTGTCAGCCATTTTGCTCCAAGTGGCTTGATCCGGATGAGAGATAAATCGAACTACACCTCGTCAATTTCTAAAGACGTGTTCAGCTGATCACCCTCCTGTGCTGCAAACCAGTTTTCAAAAAGAATTGTACACTTTCGTTTACACTCAAATGTCTTGTAAATTTGTACAATTTGCCGGTTTAGTAACATAAATCATTGTTCGTTAACTATACCGATACTCATACAAAGGATTTATCGATAATTATTTTCAGTTTAGAACGATAAACCATACACTGGTACATTCATGGGTAGTTCAGGTATAATTATACATTGATTGAAGCAAAAAACGTGGCTCATTTCAATATAGTGTCATATTTTGAATAAACACAGAAGCTTACATACCTGTTACTTGGCGATTATCAGATATAGGGGGAACTGAACACAGAACTTTTACCGCACTATTACCTTATGCTATATAACTCTACTACAAAAACAAAACTTTGAATCAAATTTACGAGGATTTATTCTCCGCGATTCAGAAATCATCGCGAACAAAGCGGAAAAGAGATACACGCGGAAAAAACCCTGATATACGGAAATTGATACAAGTGCTCACCATATGGTGTGGCATTACAGTTATAATGTAGACTTTGTCCAATATGTGTAAATGCATAGTAAAATAATGTAAAACTTCGATGTATTTGTGGAGTAAAAGGTATACGGAGTCTTTCCAATTGACAAAAGTATAAATGTATTGTCTTAAACAGAAGACATGTCCATGATGTTATCTGCAAATATGCTAATGTTGCGTGTGCATTTATGTGTAATGTAACACCACTCAGTGCGTATAAGTAATATACATTTATTACATTTTATGTACAGCTAAAGAACGATGTTCATTTCTTAAATAGATAGTGCTAATTTTTAGCTTTAATTTGTTGGGATGCTATATCGACCTTGCTATGCTGCTTCCTTGCAATGACATAGTAACTGGGATTGCACCAGAGAATCACTCATCCCGTGTACATGTCGTATATTGTATTGTACGACTTCCACACAATTATTGCACCAACGACAGTTGCTAATCGGACAGTAAACGCACTGTAGTTTAAGTTGGTTGTGCAAACAATTAATTTTACAAATATTGCAGTGTCATGGGACATTCAAAGGGCTTTTCACAGCTCTTGAACGACTTTCGGAGATCGCACAGGGGCTATTATAAAAGTACTCCATAATCTAACAATTTTCATAGGGCCATCATACAAATTTTCCCGAACCTCTTTACAATAAGTCGTGTAAAAATAACACTGAAATATAAACAATATGCAATAACTTCTTGAGACGCCCTAAATCATACAGAAAATAGCATACTAAATAATCACAAGACCACTGTTGCCAATGTAAACCGAGCTTTATAGAACAGTTTTTCTCATTACACAACAGGGGGCGATAACCGTCCAAGATTAAATTATCGATATCACACAAGTTTTAAATATGTGTTTGTAAATGCTGAAGATTGTGCAACTACTAGTAATTGAGATGGATTAGCGGGAACATTTGCCCCAGTGATAGGAACAATGCAAATACATTGTGACATCGGGATAGAAAAGGGCAAAACAGCAACGTTGGTAAACTCTTCCTACTTTTCCAACTGCATTCAATACTTTACTCCAATACAACATACGCGTATCTATTCCAATGAAATAAAAAAAAAACCCGGCAATTGATTTCATTGTCACTAAACCAGGTGATTGAACTGCATATGAAGAGCATATCCATGGTTTTAATGACTGAAGACCGTCCATGGAGTTAATGTGGGTCAGTATGTTTCTAATTGCTACGATAATCATAGATTTGTTTCTTAAAGTTGACGAAAAAGATGATGAAGTTTTCATTACTTTTTTGCACAAAAGCCAAAAACATTACCAGGAGCACATACCTTGTTTAAATTGCCAGGTAATCCTGATGAGCTACGAGTTTAACAAATTAAAGCAAATAACAAAGTATCTGAACCCATTATTCATGACAGAATTGGAAAGAAATTTTAAAAAGGAAAAGCAACGACAAAGTATGCGTTTAAAGTAACAGAGTGAAAAGGTCTGATGCTTCATGGTTATAACCTACTCCGTATTGTTTGAAACTTTGTCATGTTGTTGGATAAGGCATTCAGGTAATAAATGACATCATTAAAGATAGTAAAAATGTTTTAAAGACAATAAGAGAATTTATCTTCAATTACTCATTTGAATAATCATCAGTTTTAGTATTTAATTGCTAAATGATAATCTGGTAATCTACGTTGGGTTTTTTGTAATCTACGCTCCTTGTGTTTTTGAATGACTTTAGTATTGCATCCGCATTTGGGGAGTCCTTAGAATAAGTTTTTTATATCAATTTCTGATTAAATTAGCGTTTGTAATATAACTTCCTTGAAGGTTTGCAATGATTTGTCTGATAACCAAAAGAAAAAGCGATATATCCCAGTGAACTCGAAATAAAGACACCACAGAGTCGTCCACTTCTGCATCATACTTAGATATTTTATTAAAAGTGGATATTAACGGCAAACCAACAACTCGATTTCAACTTCTCCATCGTCAACTTCTCCATCGTCAACTTCCAATAGTGATGTAGCAATATTTCATTATCATCTGCATATGGTGATTATGTCTCTTGACTGATTCAATACAGAAGAGCTTGTCCTGTGTATGGTTAGTTTTTAAATCGAATCAGGCTACTGACAAACAATTTATTGGTGCAGGGGTTTCAACTGCCTCGTTTAAAGTCAACTTCTATGTTCGTTATAACGATCTAGTTTGCAAATACAACCTATAGTTGTGTCAAATGATGTCTGACATCTTTCATACCGATTGTTAGGCAGTTCTTGGTACACTGATTTAAACTACGGATAACACCGTTTACCTGATCAAGATATAGGGCTCACGGCGAATGGACCGGTCAACAGGGGATGCTTACTACTTCAAGGCGCCCTATCCTGCATCCGGTATATCCAGGGGTCTGTGCTTGCTATTTTGCATTGTGTGTAGGAGTTATGAGATTGATCACTGTTCGTTATCTTCACCTTTCATGAATGTGCAATATTCGATATATCAGCTCTTTTGTGATGGAGATTCATTCACTATTCTATAGAACGCTTGCATGAGTACAAGACGTATACATACAGTATAGAGTGGCTGTGTAAATAAGGATAACATTTTTTATATCCAGGAGTCTGTGTTTGCCCAATTCTCTATTTTTCATTGCTTAAAGGAGTTGTGAGATTGATCACTGTTCGTTATCTTCACCTTTCATTTCTCATTTCTACAATAATCTGACAATAAATTACAATGTCACATTTTAGATGTAGCAATAACATTGGACCTCGGTTATGAATGGACATGCAGATTTTTAATCATCGTTTTATTCCCTTTTCGAGAATGTATTCTTTCTAGCCTCATCTTCACGTTTTCCACAGGGAAAAATGATCTTGCATTATTGTATATATGAATGTCTAAAGCATCGCGATCTGCAGTATTTCACTTCAACACCTTCAAGATTGGTAAACGTTAAATATTAAGCTGTCAATATTGGATCACATGTCCAAATTCTACATAATTTAGTGAGATGTTAGCAATAAAGCATCTGCAACGAAGTACTAGTAGTTTCTTTCCTCTTTCATTATGCTAGATATAAAGATTAGGGTGTAGAAAAGTGAAGATAGCAGACAGTGACCAATTTCAATCTAAACAATGGCAATTCGTGATGTAAAATATATTATATCTCACCTTTTTTTTTCAAATTTGGTATTAGTTCAATTTAAATTGGTTGTTATGAATTATTATCAATGTTCGTATTATTCTTAATTGACAGCGTAATATTACGTTTTAATAAAAAATAAATCACAAATTAAATGTGAAATACTGAAGGAGCAAGATAGTAGTAATCAAGGATGACGAGCATAGTGTGTGTGAGTTCGCATATGCACGCTTCTTTTAGCAGAATTTTTACTTTAATCCATTATGCCTGTGTAAATTGGCTAAATTTGACTGCGTCATGACCACAACCATTTGAATTACAAGTAGATATCCAACATGGATGTAAAGAGACATTGCTAACTGATGATTGTACTAAACAATTCATGATGTACAAATGCTAAGAATTGGATGAAAATCATTATCTAGTCATATAGTACTTAATATCACAAAAAAAACCCCTCTCAAATAAGCAGCGCAGTGGTTGTAAGAAGATACCATCTTACGACAAGAGGCCCATGGGCCACGTCGTTCAGCTGAGTCACCTTGGCTCATATGTAAAGCTTTTTCATATATATATATATATATATATATATATATATATATATATATATATATAAAAGCACTAAAGTTCCAACAACACCCGATACCTCAAAGTGTTGGATCCACATGGATACAAGGTCAAATACACAAAATTATACAAAGCACTAAAATGACCAACGACACGAACAACGAGATTGTCAAATTTTCGGGACGACCCGTCCCTTCTTCAGGACAAACGAAAACAATTACATAATGTGGTCAATATCAACAGAGCATAATGACAAAAACTAAATATAAATACATCTAGCACTACAACTGCACTAATCTACAAACGTATTTACAACGCAGACTACATGTTTTTGGTCTTTAGGCCTGCCAATCAATGTTAAAAGTGGAGCGAATTAGGACATGCCTTATTCGTCCAGAGAGCTGATCCAAAATGTCCGAAAAGAAAAACAATAAACTTAATTAATCTCAAGTGAAACGAGTTAGCCCAATTACGTAGACAAATAGTAAAGCTAACTCGTACCCAGAGATATTCTCTTTTAACTATGCATAATAAATTATGAGATTAATTAAGTTTATTGTTTTTCTTTTCGGACATTTTGGATCAGCTCTCTGGACGAATAAGGCATGTCCTAATTCGCTTCACTTTTAACATTGATTGGCAAGTCTAAAGACCAAAAACATGTAGTCTGCGTTGTAAATACGTTTGTAGATTAGTGTAGTTGTAGTGCTAGATGTATTTATATTTAGTTTTTGTTATTATCCTCTGTTGATATTGACCACATTATGTAATTGTTTTCGTTTGTCCTGAAGAAGGGACGGGTCGTCCCGAAAATTTGTAAGAAACATCGGTGTTTTAATGTACCGACTCTCCGTGCATATTTTGCGAGTTTATTCAGCGATTAGTCATAAAATGCTATCATCAAAACAATAAAGAAAACAAGAAATGTTTGTCAAACAATACAAATATACAACAACAACCTCAACGTGATGCAGAATTGAAAACGTTTATACAAATGCATAATTTAATTGATAATAGTTCCAAACCAATTGAAGTCAAGATGTTGAGTGGATAATATCTTCCTATGTCCAAAATGGACTGACCCTTGCCATTTGACATGTACCCTAAAATAAATAGGAGTCACCTACTCCATCGGATGTACCAGTGTACCAAGTTTGGTGTCAAACAAGCTACTGATTTTTGAAATATAGGATACAATATATTACTATGTCCAGTTTGACCCTTGATTTTTAACCATGTGACCTCAAAATCAATAGGGGTCATCTACTTCTTAAGATATATCGGTGTTTCAAGTTTGATGTCCGTCAAGCAAAGGGTTCTCGAGAAATTGAGTGGATAGTATATTCCAATGTCCATTTTGACCTTTGACCTTAAACCATCTGACCTTGAAATCAGTTGGGGCCATGTACTCCTTAGGATATAGCAGTGTACCAAGTTTGATGTCTGTCAGGCAAATGGTCCTCAAGATATTGAACGAACAGTATATTCCAAAGTCCAGAGTAGACTGAATATTCACCTTCTGACCTAAAAATCAACAGGGGTCCTCTTCTACTCATAACCAACCAACATTTGAAATGTCATAACGATCAAGTGAATGGTTCACAAGATATTGAGCGAACATGTGGTCTGCCGACCGACAAGAACAAAGCAATCCCCCCTTTCTCCTTTGAAAGGGGGCATAAGTAATTGTTTACAGAATCTCATATACATTCATATTGATTTAGAAATTTATTCCGTTACAATGACATTAATGGGCGTCCATGATTCTAGGAAAAAAATACAATCGGAATAATGCATTATGCTTATCAATTTACACTCGTATTTAACCAAATATAATACTCACTTTTTGATATTTTTATGAGAAGGGACACATACTACATATCACAACAGGTTTTTGACTCATTTTGTTTTAGTTAATGCACTGTGCACTTCATTTTTCGCGGAGTTGTTTATATATTTAAAAGTGTAAAATTGTTTTTTTAAAATTATCTTACACCCTGTAACTAATTATTATGAAACAGGCAATTGGAATTTATCACCGTGCAATTTTTAAAACTGCCATGATATTGTGATACCGTGACTAGCACATGTTTTGTGTACACGTCCATTGTTACTTGATTTTGTCAGATTTCTCCATGTTACACGTTTTTCATGGGTCTGGAAATATGCGATTACTTGTGAGTTTTAACTTTGCTTTTGCAGTAAACGACTGATGTACTTACCCATCTAAATGCAGCGACATTTGAGAGGTTTACGTTTGAATTCTTCATTTAGTACCAATTAAATTACTGGTTTTGATTATTGATATGTTTATAATTACCGAAGGGGTCGTTATATCGCACATTGTTACGTCATTTTTCGAATATTTGGTGATGTTTTGATTACAAAACATGGAACGCTCGCATCAGCTTTTTAATTGATATGAACTTTAAATAAAGAAAATATCGTGTCTGTTAAAACTGTATTGCTACAAACTCTCGTACTTTGCTGAAATTAACATTATTTCCCCGAACAAAACTGCTATGTAGTGTGTTTAAGGACAATATTGTCGTTTTCTTAAAAAAACAAATTTGCTGTACTGTACACAAATTCTACTTCATTCTTTTTTGAGAACCTGCATTATTTCCACAAAGATTTATCGTGAAGTTAAATGTGATTGTGGTATTTCCACAATTTACAGACCCCAAAAGGGGATTCGTATATTAAATATATTCGACAAAATACGGTAAATGTGATAATCTATATGTGACTGTAGAATAGTTTGAAAGCGAAAACATAACAAACTGAACGTGCGTTCTTCGTCTGATCCCGGTAGATTCCCGCAGAAATAGTCACATGGTTTAGGCTTTGACACACTTTCGCAGAGACCTCGACGTGGAGTATGATCGGTCGTAATAGATTAATACAATTTTCAAATATTTACTATGCTTTCCAACCTTAGAAAGCGAGATATTACTTTCTTTATTATAAAATATTTACTTCCAAGTTATTTGTTTCATGTTTAGGAATCTATTTTTGTACTTGATATATTTATACCCACGTACGTTGCAATCGCCTGTGACACTTACTGACTTAATTTGCTTACATCATGTATTCATGCACACTATGTTAGCTTTCGTTAATCGTATTGAGGGAACTCACTTAAATTACTGTCAGATTAAACATTCTTTTTGAAGAAGTTCTCGATCTGTAAACTCCGGGCATTTTACTCACAAACTGAATAAAAATGCGAAGTACTTTTAAGTCTGTGAGTAAAATGTCCAGAGTTTACACATCGATCAATTCTTCTAAAAGAATGTTTGATTCCTATAATTCCAATTCATTCACTTTATTAACGATTGTAAAAAAAATAATAGTTTCCCCGCACTATGTTATTTGTTTTCAGGCGTGTATGAATATATCGCATTTTCGGATTTATTGATACATGAACTCTTGTTCAGCTTTATTTTTGTCCAATCAAAATAATTGTAATAAATAACATTGGAATTATATTGTTATAAAAATTCCAACATACATGGATGATATGTCTTCAAAACTTTATGAAGTTGTTACAAAAAACGACTCAAAAATCAGAAATGATGCGAGATGATTGTACCGTTCCAGGCTCTGTACTTGATAGCATGTACCCTGTACGACTTTTAACTATAAGACAATTCCAAGAAAGTAAAAGACTATTCTGTGTGATATTTTATCTCCTCACATACAAGGGATATAGTAATGCCATAATTTGTATGTGGGT
This sequence comes from Ostrea edulis, assembly GCF_947568905.1. Taxonomy (NCBI): domain Eukaryota; kingdom Metazoa; phylum Mollusca; class Bivalvia; order Ostreida; family Ostreidae; genus Ostrea; species Ostrea edulis. Next base: position 19,187,240 of record NC_079173.1, on the reverse strand, counting down.
TTGTGGGTGGGGGGTATAGTTGTGTGTGTTTTGATATTGAGGTTATAGACAGTCTATACTCCACAAACTTTTTCGCTCGAGTTATTTATTACTTCACATTTGGCATTGTTATCATGAAATGAAGAACCCTGTTGATTCCGGGGTTAAAAGGTCGAAGGTTAAGGTATGCAAAGCTTGTAGACTCTCATTGTGAGGGAATGCCCCATCTTGCAGAGCTCCTGTCTAAATTACTTACGTACTTAGTAATATATCCCGGCTGTATATCCTTTGGTACATGTATTTGGTGTTGAATGAATGTTTACTATTGTTTGCTCGGATCACCCCGGTAATTTTATTCAAAATTCATTCAGATGCGATAAAGTCCCAACGTCGAAATATGTTCGTAACTAGGACACATTTGATATTGAGTCTGACATTCATATTCATTATGAATTATCCAGGCAGGTAACTTATTGCAGGTATTCTACTTACACCTCTTTAAACATTTTATGATTTACTTTTTTTCTGAACATATCTGGATTTCCATTAAAGACATAATTAACATTGGCATAAAAGCGGTATTAAATCAAGTGTAATAAATCGAGTTGTTGCTCAGACATGAGGAATCAGGGAGGAAACTTTTTTGACAATGCTCATTTTCCGTTATTTCTACATGTAAAGTTAGTTTATATTCTCACATTCAACGTAAGATGTACTGGGTGACTACCCCCCCCCTTTCCACTGTTTTCAATAGTAGAATCTAATGATAAGATTTCAAGATCGACCTAATATATTGAACCCACATGTATGTAGTGAAGGAGGACGCCCTCCCTACAATCTAGGATTTTGAAGTTTGGGCAAAATAAATATCTTTGTTAGATGTGGGTTTTTTGTGGTTGCCAAGAATTTTAGACAACTGAAGTCAGCTGCAGCCCCCCCCCCCCCACCTGTTCCCCACACACGCACTTTGAAAAACAATCCTATGTACCTACCAATATTGATATATCAAATCTCGAGGGTTTCAAGTTTTGACATAGAAATCTAACAGCATTCAGAAAATTCTTGAATTCATATATCCAAATCCTAAATCCTCAGTGGTCGATTCAGTTGAAGACCAGGCTAGGTTTTTACTGTCTTATAGACAAGGGGGACTCCGATCGATTATTCTAATTTTACATGCAAAAAAAATGCTGTATGCATAAATTCCAAGTTATGTATCATAATATTGAATTTTATTCAAACTTGAAAATAAACATTAAATTAACTTTATTTGTTTTTGTCTTGTACTAGAATAATTTTATTAAGAAATGATATTTTAGTTTTAAAACCAAACACCCTTTAAATCAGTATATAATCATTTTCAAAAGTAGTTTTCAAATATAGTTTTCTACGTTACATATGGATCGTATATCCCCTGTGGGTTTTTAATGTCGATATTAAGTTTAACAGGTCCCACTTTGGATCAAGATAAAAGAGATCCATTACGTTTGAACATAAGCAGAATAAACTTTTTCCAAAGAAAAATATGCATTTTGCATTTTCAATGTTAAATTTAGTATATATTTGTAATTAACACATTCAAATTAATTTCTTTTTTATTTCTTTTAATTTGTTTTAAGTTTCACAAATTTAATCAATCGGAATCTGTGAAATTTGATTTTCCCAGTTTTCAGTACTTGTACTTTTATTGTTATCTGTATGCTGATGTCAAGGAGCTTTAATCATACGAGGTAAGTATGCTATTCATTTTTGTAAACATTCATATACGATATGTTTGAAAATAGATTTGTCAACCAAACAAAAACATACATTAAACATATTCATATAATAATGTATGACATATATACTCGAATATGGAACGCATGTTCCCCTATGTACATGTGTCACATTTGTTTTTACAATATGTATAGTATGTGGTTAAAATTCAGGTATGATTTGTAATATATGTGTCATGTATGTGAAATGTTTGTATTATTTGAGAACAGAAACATTTCATGACTTAAATATATTCTCAATAACCTGCAGTGCATTATCTATATCAATGTTATTCAGGAAATGCTATATAACCACTGCCATTTCATACTTTTTAAAAGGAATCATGAACAAGTGTGTACAGAAATAGTATATATTTCATGTTTTTTTTTACATCATGTTATGAAACAGGAAATAACGTTTTCAAGATTTTATAATCTTCATTACTCTCTGTTGTATCGTAAATAATTGGTATGTATATCAAAATACTTACAGTTTATGCAGATTTGTCAACTCATCAAAGCTTCCAGTTTGTAACGTTGTTATCCTATTATATTTCAGGTCTCTGGATCAGAAAGATTTCATGATTAACTTTAATTGATGAACACTACAATATTAAAATCGATCACTGTGCATATCGATTCAATACGCAGAAGCAAAATGTTGTGCACAAAATATGGCTTTAAACATGTCATTTAGGTACATCAACGATGATTTATCTATTACATGCATCCAACAATCATCATTTGCACGAATGTTAATATGAGATACTCCTGTAAACTTCAAATTAAACAACATATATTCTTCCAAATGAAAGGTTAAGATAACGAACAGTGATCATCTGTTTCATATTTTGGTGTTTTACTTTCCTCCACTGTATATAATACATTAATTGAAACAAATACAGATGAAATGAAAAGGATTATTTCAATTTATCCATCTTACCCTGTACATATCTATGCAGTGATATTTTATTATCACCTGGGTGTGGTATCCAACTAATTCGATACTCAGGTACATTCTGTGCGTATGAGCAAAATGGTTTGTAATTTTGCACTGACTAAAAGAAAGTTTCCAAACTATGATTTCAAATAAAACTGATGTATGGATGGCAGCTCCGTATTTGCAATTTTGCTTTCAAATGTTGAAAAGGGATTACAGACTATCTACCAACTTTATATCAAACATTGAAACTATTGTATGTACTCAATATTAAACAATATTGATAGCATTTTCATCAATATATTTCGTGGATTTAAGAATAATTCGTCATTTTGATAGAATACATATCTCTTGATACCTTGTCAGAATGGATCAAAAGTATAATAGGAGTATCAAAACCTCGCATTAGGCACATCCAAACGAAAGTACGTACAATTTATTCTTCTGTGTAAACCAGAAGTAATAAAAGAATTAGATAGCTTACATGAGGAATGTGTTTTGGTTCTAACTGACAAAGCTTGTAACAACATTTTCTTTATTTGTAAGTTTCATTATTACAACTGTATTCTAAACAAATTTGACATAGATTCTAAATTTGGTAAGCGGACTTATCCTTCAACTACCCTTTCCAAAGACAACATTCTCAAAAATCATGCTTTAGTTTTAGACACAATTGATGTCCCAATTTTAGACATATTCAACATTCTAGTCAATGGGATGGGTTACATCGCCCGGAAATTATAATGCTCTATAGGCACTGTGTCAAATGTTGGGTAAATGGCTTCAACATTCAGAGGTGTGCATTTCCTAATGGATTGCCATCTGAATACAACAATCGACCTCATAACAAGTTTTTTGTCATATTTTATTTAAAATAAATCACTTGTTTTTGTTAATTATTAACATAGTTGAATTTGGATCATAAAAATGGACATAAAGCATTTCATTTGAGAAGAGTTTGAATTTATTTCAAAATTAAAATGTTATTGGACATAGAACATGTAGGTGTAAATGAAAGAAACTTTTTTTCTCACTCTTCGGACTTAGAAAATACTCTCTGTACAACTGAAAAGAATATGATATATTTTTAATGCATTTCATTGAACAAAAAAAGTAAATTCAAACATTTTTGAAAAATCAAAACACCAACAACAATATCAAAAACTATTTAGATTATATTAAACTATGTAGCTCTTTGTACATAGAACATTCATTCTCTTCAAATGAATAAAAGGTGAAGATGAACGAATATCGGTCAATTTCATAACTCCTATAAGCAATACAAAATAGATAGCTGGGTAAACATGGACCCCTGGGCACACCATGGGTGGAATCAGGTACATCCCCTGTCTACCGGTCACATCCACCGTGAGCCCAATCCAAGGTGAAAATAACGAACAGTGATCAATCTCATAACTCCTATAAGCAATACAAAATAGATAGTTGGGCAAACACAGACCCCTGGACACACACCAGAAGTGGGATCAGGTGCCTAGGAGAAGTAAGCATCCCCTGTTGAGCCGTATATCTTGATCAGGTAAACGGAGTTATCCACAGTCAAAATCACTGTGCCAAGAACGGCTTACAATCGGTATGAAACACGTCAGACAGCATTTGACCCAATACGAGGTTGTATTGACGAACTAGATCGTTATAACGACCATACAATTTACTAAATGCTGACTGTTGAAACCCCTGCATCATCAACTTGTTTGTCAGTAGCTTACCTCAATTTAAAAATGATTATACGCAGAACAAGTTTTTGTATATTGAATCAGTTGAGATATATAAACAATATAATGAGAAACATTTTAAATGTAGTTTAAAGTCATCTAAAACATTTTTTTGAAAAATCAAAACAACATTAAAAATAATGTCAATACAATGTAAATAGTAACGATGATAAACTCTTTCCACAATATTTGATTTTAGAACATTCATATTACTTGTATACAAAAGTCAAGATCGGTTGGTGCCAGTGTGTATTGAATTTGAGAGCTGAACGGAAAACACATGCCGTAGGCCTATATGTTACAGAGCATAGCTTCGATAGAACCATTTTCTCGCAGTCTATCTACGTCTTTGTCCACGTGCATGTTTGAAAGAGTACAGGGACAAAATCTACTGATTTTTATTGGAAAGTCGTTGTGCCCACAAAAAATATTCACGTCTTGTCCCTCATACTTTCCTTCGAAAGTTGAAAAAAAAAACACAGTCCAAATCCTCTCTATTGACAACAAGTACAGCCTTCAACGGCACAAAACACCCTAATGCAGTGTTATTTACAAGCCGTTAATGTGATAATTGGTTTTTTGTCACTTAAATCTAATCTGTGTATGAAATGGCTAACAACTGTTTCCAAATTTTTTCGCTCGAGGTCACATATGACGTCACAGATAATGGCGCGTAAAATATCGAAGGAAATCGCTTTCAAACTTGAAAACTACGCAAACTGTTTCATTTGAAACACATGTAAAGTAGTTTTAGGCATGAAATGGATTAATTTTGCTGAACAAAATTGATAAGTTTAGAAACATGCGATGTGTCCTTTAAGAGTAACCAAAACGTATATCTTGTACTTGGATATGAATCAAAGTTGTGTGTTTGTTGAAATATTACAATTAAAACCTGATTAAAGAATAATTACATAAACAGTCTTGTTAATGTTTACACTTCTGAATAAGGAATAATATATACATATATATCAGTACAAAACGACCAGCCACTGTACAATATAGTTATACAGTGTTATAATTTAATGGAGTTGCACATATTAAATAAATATCAATTAAAACGGTTTAATATAAATATATACATGTAATATCCATGTGCATATTATTCTGCTGTCTTTTAAATAAATATATATTGTAAAACAAGAATAGAGCTGTAATTTGTTGATTGTGCATATTTATTCATAAGTTTAGAACTATACAATCTCGTCATGTAGTCTTGATGTTTTTAATCCATACATTCATAATAATTAAGTAACATTTTCAGAAACACATGGATTTAAGATTACATGTACGTATATTCAAAGTTGTTTAGTACTATTCCAGATGCCAAAATCATACAGCTGTACCTTGTGTGGAATATCGAAAGTTACTTTTCCAGATGCCAAAATCATACAGCTGTACCTTGTGTCTAATATCGAATGTGAAAGATAGACGTCCACTGAAATTACCAGCTATTAGAAAATATGTAGCAACTATGTAGCAAAACGAGTAGGAAGGGAAGTTAGTGACACGGAAGTTTTGTGTATCAAGTGTAGGGCGGGTTATCATAAGTCTCTGAGAACACCAGGTAACTACACTCAAAATGATGACAGCAACATTAGAAATCATGAGAATGATGATTCTGAATATTGTGTTCTAGAACCATCTAACACTAATTCTATGACCCCGAAAACAATTCAGTTCAACATTCCGTCAACATATTTGTCCCATAAATACTGTGTTGTTTGTAGAAAAAAAATATCAAAGAGTGAGGCTTTGTGTAATCCCACTGAGTGAAAGAACGCAGGTTTACATACACAATTCGTTTTTTGTAAATACAAAGACAAGGTGTTACTCCCCTCATTTAGAGGGACAGTATGTTTCACAAATTGTTTTGGTAGCTTTGAAATCCAAGTATTCAACGTCTTACTTCAATCGTACTGATATACGTTCACTTCTTGGAATTGTGAGGACAACTCTCTCAAGGACTGCTGTGTTAAAATTTGACAACGCTTCATCATTGACTGAAGACGGTTGTTACAATCTAACAGGCTTAACAAAAGATCAGTTTGAAGATTTAGCAGCTTTTCCCACTTCCATTCGTCATTCAAACTTCAAAAAAAGTTCTAACTATAAGTTCCAACGCCAGTCATACAGTCTGCACAAGCAGTGTCCTTTGGTGAAGCCAATGGTCATCGTTGGAATTGATGGATATATACTGTTTGTATTAGGCCCATACTTTTCAGATGGCTAGAATAATTATGCAGCAATTAAAAAGCACACGATCACTTTAAACGCCGAGGGATTGAATGATTGGCTTCAGGAAAATGATTTGTGCATAATAGATATAGGTTTTCGGGATGTGGTGGAGTTTCTTGAGGAATAGGGATTGTCAATACATATGTCAATGTGTTTGAAGAAGGGTACCAAACAACATTCTACGGAAGATGCAAATGCTAGTCAGCTTGTTATAAAAATCAGATGGATTTGTCGAGAGTGAGAATGGAAGGCTGAAGCAGTGGCAGGTTTTCGACAAAGTTGTTTCTGATCATTACATACCATATATTGGTGAATTAATTAGATTGGTTTCAACAATATGAAATAGATATCGACCGTTGCTTGCAAGACAAAATCCAGACGGTATCAAATTAACAGAGGAAATGCTTGAAAAGAGTAAACAGGGAAACCATATTCAGAGTCTGATAGAACAAGAAGACTTGCTGAAGAAGAAATCAGTGTATACAGTTGTAGACGGATCGTCTGACCAGTTGAAATACTTCACTGTACTTAGTGAGGAAAAACTGCGTCAAATCACATTAGACATTTATCAATTAGAGGAAGCGCCATTAGATGCGATAGAGCAAATGAAGAAGAACAACTCATACGAACTGAATGTTTGTAAAATCAAAGAAAACCTTCTAAACATCAAAATGCAGTCCCGTCACAGAAATAGTATCACACACACTTTGTTTGTACAGAACAACTTAGATTGGGTAATAACTGGATGGTACGGCACGTGCAAAGTTGGAGTCAGAGTGGCAAAATGTGCCCATGTTTCCAGTGTACTTTGGTACCTAGGGTATTAAATGTTACAGGGACAACAGTATGATTCAAGCTTAAATTTTCCTAAATCTTTATTATATGCTGGTGATATTCCACAAAGTGATTCTGACTGTAGTTCTGTTATTGAGGAGTAAAACACTTTTCTGATTGTAACACTACCCTAATTATTGATAACAAAATGTTAGTTAATTGTTGACGTGATACTGACGTTTGATTGGTTAGAAACAAATGATACAGATAATTAAATGCTGTTGAGCTATTTGTAAATGTACAATTTGTTTGTAGTTGGCTATGGAATTTATTTCTTTTGTTTCAGAAGAAGTTTGTTTCAAATCTTACTGGATGGTATAGTAAAACACAACATAACGTCACTATCAGTTAACATGACGTCACAATCAGTTGCTATTTTCATTAGTGAAAATATAAAGTATGATTTTATTTTTATTGAATGTATAAATCATAGTAATTCACTGTTGAAAGTGCAAGATATTGTTTCTTCTCATGTAGAGGTTTTTGAATAGATTCTGCTTCATAGGATAAAAACAGGTCAGCTAATAAATGAGCAAAATTGTTGCCCATGGTAAATTACAACATACTGTAGGACGAATTGCTCACCAAAGACCACGAAGATATTGTCAATGAAGCACTTACTGGATACAGCAATGTCTCTTTGTTTGTTAGGGTTTTTATATAGTATAGGAATCTTCATATTCATTTAATCCATTAACTGGGATATTAAATGTGTCAAAACTGAAACATGGTTTTGAAGAATGTCCTCTTTTGAAAGGGCAGTTGGAGCATAAGTACGATTACCAAAAGTGGAATGAATGCCAAGTTCGTATATAATACAGTTGTAATAGTGAACCTTACAAAGAAATAGTGTTACAAGCGTTGTCAGCTGCAACCAAAACATATTCCTCATATAACCTATCTAATTCTTTTATCACCTCTGGTTTACTAAACACAAGGGATAGATGGTAGGTACTTTTGTTTTTATATGTCTAATGCGGGATTTTAATATTCGTCGTATACTTTTAATTTATTCTGAAAATGTAGCAAGCCCTATTTCTATTTGCTCTATTGTCTGACATATTCTTCGACATAATTCATAATAGGTATGAAATTATCTCACCAATTGAAAAACCGAGATTATCTGTATTTATGACTTTTAGAATAAGTGATTTGAGGTCCTCATATTCAACTATATTAATATCACTAGTAATGACATGCCCAACTGAACGATAGCTGAAAAAAATATGAAGAATATGTTGGTGGATTACGTAGAAGATGGTCTATATCTAAGTACTGCAAAGTTTGTTTAGAATTAGAAAGCTTGAATGCAATAGTAGAAGTATAGTTGTAGGTAATACTATATGTATCTCTATCAAATGTAAATTGATAGTTTCTAAGTATTTCAATATACATGTATCATACTATCCTGATAAAGGACTTTTAACACGCTTGCTACATAGTTTGATATGTGTACTGCGAATGTCTGCGTCCATGTGCAAACGTATAAAAACAAAAACAAAATTATCCACATTTTCGGCTAAAGTGTGCACGCCTTTTTCTAATGTACTACTCTGTTTCGATATCTTTATTCTTTTTTATCAGGATATATAAGACATTGTGTTACAAGCAGTCAAATGTGGCACCCGTGTCTTGGGTTTATATAGGAAGTGTATGACAAAATATCGGGGAAAAAATGACGAAATTTCTCTATTGATGTTTTTTTTTTTTTTTTTTTTTTTTTTACAGCTATGTCTAATTAAAATGTCACTAGAATTTTAATTTAGGAAATGCAAACTTTGATTATACATACTTGCTATTGAAATCATCATATCGCTATTAGCTTACCAATGCCTCAAAACGACAAACTTTTATATCAAGCATTGTGTTTCACATTCTTAGATGTATAATGTACAAACTAGAACACATAATGTTTATACAAGAATATTGATATTACAAATCGCATTTTCCTCTACGAATCAACCAATTTCAGCGCAGCACACAATCCGTTCATATTGAATATGAACGGATCATGAATTTGTTTAAAGCACGCAACTTATTTTCAATTTTCAAGCTATGAAACATTCTATAGATCACAGAATTAAAATGGACTCTTAAATGAAAATGCCGTTATATTCTGTGGTGCATGGGGGAGATTCTGAATTGTTTTGCAATCTTTTCAAACATATCACATTTCTAATTTAAAAAAAAAATAATCTGACAATAAAGTAAACTATAAATGAGGTGATCTAATTTGTGGACCTGAGTTATGAATGGACATGTTATGTTAATTCATTGATCAACAAATGATAGAGGATACTAGAACAGTATCCTGCCGACTGTAGCTTAAGGAACATTTCTCCCGCAAGGACTTCTAATATAACAGAGCCTCCCCCAACCCCAAGATGCAGCTGACAATTTAATGTAGCAACCTCTCCACAGACCCAGAAAGACTTGGGAACCACCTCTAGGCAAATGTGGTGTTTTTGGAATCTTATTGATGTAGTGGATAAAGAAATAGACAAAATCCTTTCAAAGCCAGATTTAACCCGAGACAATCTAAACAAAGAAGAAAGGTCGGCATTGCAACCATTAACAAACCGGGATAATATTGCCATTAAAAAGGCAGACAAAAGTTCTACTAATGTTGTCATTGACAAAGATAATTTCTTAAAGGAGGTTCATCAACAGATCTCGGACGAACGCTTTTACATAAACTTAAGTGTTATTCTCTGTAAGCATCAAAACATGTGGAAAACGACGGACACGGAGTTTGTCGAAATTTTACACAAAGTATACATATAATGACACCTTTAAAAATGTGATTTGATTCGTGTTTCCATGATAATTAGACATCCGACTTTGTGCAAAGACGTGAACCTCAACAAATGATGAATTTTCCTTTATAAAAATGTGTGTATTCATTTTTCATTTGTTTCATTAAGCTATGTTGTGTGTAATTTTTAAAAAATAAAATCGATTTCCCGCAACCCCTTGACACGAAACATATGCCCTCAAATACCAAAACAATTCACTGAAAATGAAAGAATTTGTTTAAAATTTGTGCAGAAACATAACCACTGGTAGATCGTATCTACCAGTATTACATATAAAAAATTAGAGATGTCAGATTTCATTTTAAGAAAGTAAATTGATTTTAAAACTTGCGCTATTGTGAAATTATGCGAGTTTAATTTCAAAATCTATATCACCTCGACTATTGACTGTAATGCGTTTTCCAAGTATATTCATGATCAAGACAGGTTATGTCCCTTTTCCAAAGTGAAAGTAGAAATTCATTAATTTTGATTTGGATATGTTGAGCTGGTTAAAGTCTTTAAATTAACTGGAATTCTTCATTTGATACATAGGTGTTTGCCGAAGATCATCATGTTCTTGATGGGTAGCGTTCAAAGATGATGTAGCATTGAATTTACGCTGCGATCGTGATTACAACAGGGATAGCTTATATGCAAATATTTCTGAAGAGATTAGCCGAAAAATAAAATCACAGGTGCCATTAAATGTGCCCAATGCCGTTGTCATAACAATTCAGAAGTACTTTACTTTCATTGATTTTGCCTCATTTTGCAAAATAACTAGACCATAAACAAAAATATCGTCGACTGTCCTTATTACAATGATTGACCAGAATCAATAACCTTTTGTTTACGTGTGCGTGTTGTCTCTTCCGGATTTTGATTACGTAATCAAATTCACTGTATTGTTTTCAAACATACACATGTAGAACAACTCTTTTTTTCCGATAATCAACTGCTAGAAAGAGAGTATGACAAAAATATCAACTTGGGCAATCCAAAAATAAGTCTATTTACTTATTACTTTTTCAAGCAAACCTTCAAATCAATATAAAGCCCAACTATCTATTTTGTATTGCTTGTAGGAGTTATGAGATTGATCACTGTTCGTTATCTTCACCTTGCATACTAAAAGTTTAAAGTCTACACTATGTTATTTTATCAATTGACGTTTAGTTGTACATTCCACCTGTATATACATTTTTACAGTTACAAACTTTTTGCAAACCTATATTAACAATGGTCACCGGAATAGGTGACGTCAACGTTTTAGGAATACAAAGTGACATGTTTTTGTTACAAATATATATTCAATTGACATACCCATGGAATTGGAATTTTTCGATGAAAGTAAAGAAATCTAATTACTTTAAAGGTAGTGTGTTGTTTATTTATATAATCCAAGTAATTAATAAGGAAATCGCGGTTTATCACTAATGTCACCGATACTGGTCCCATATGCAATTCACTGGTGAATACAAGCTTTTAGCAAAATATTGTACATGAAAAATGCCTGTGCCAATAGAGATTTGTGAATAAGATTGATCGCATTAACTTTAAGGGTTGTAAATATTCATAAATCTGTCAATTCAGTTTCATTTTTGAAATTTCCAATTGCTCATTCTGAAGTTATAAATTTGTTAATCAACAATAACTATTTATTATTTTAGTATACATTTTTAGCGCTGACTTTCAGGGGTGCGAATTCAAGATTAGATGTTCTAATTGAAACTAAGACGGACATGTTTTCTGTTAGGAATGTATTAGACTCAGCATCATCATATGACAACACAACTGTGGGTCATCAAAATAAGTTGATCCAACATGGCTGTAACTTATTAAAAGATTGTTCAGCTGTAATGTGTCCACTGATAAATTACAGAGGCTGAAAATGTTGGAGAATAATTTATGACCTGTTTATGTTTTTTTTATTTCTCGTTCCCTTTCATGGAAGGAACTGTACTCAATTGAACAATGCAACTCTACATGTCCATCCATAGTTTACTGATATATATATATATATATATATATATATATATATATATATATATAAACGCTCCGGCCGCCAAAAGATGTAGTGTTTTGAATCGAAATAAACTGTTTAGTTGGTTAGTTGTTAGAAATCAGTTCAAGGTATTCATCATCAAGGGAATATATATGAATTAATTTATTGATGATTTCCGCCACATTCAACAATTATTCAGTTATCTGGTGACGCCTAGATTTTATTGGTGAAAGAGAGAACCGAGATACAATGCACCTGGGAAGAGACCTCCGACCTTCCGAAAGTAAACTGGGAAAGTTTCTCCGTTACCGGCGCGAGCGAGATTCGTATGGTGTTGAGTGCGATGCTCTAACCACCCGGCTACGGAGGCCCCGAATGTGTATGGAATAAGTACCAAGAAAATTATGGTGTCCCGTGCATTGTGCAATGACAGCTGCGGCAAACTGCCTTCCTTAACGAAGAAGAACAATGATCCAAAAATACAGTATTGTGCATGTATATGCATGTCAATGACATACATAATGGTTTTATTTTGTATTGTATTCATAATCAATATTCATACCATTGTTATGTCATCAATAAATGTGAAGAAATTCATTGAAAGTTTTGACAGTGATTTCTGTACTTATTAATTATTCCATTCACCCCATCGACAGAAAAACGAAATGAGTGAAACACCAGTGGCGGTTGCTTAATGGCTAGATATTTCGCTTTCGAGAAGTCATCCTGTCAATACAGCAACACTCGATTATAAATTTTCACATAGATTATCATTAACTCTTTCTGACATAATAGTGTTAATCGAACCCGTTTAATGTTTAATTTTTGAAACCATCAAAGGACATAACTCTATTTCTCCCGATAATGGCTATGGAGGAGATTATGTCGAATGTTGAGGAAAATGTTAAGATAACGAACAGTGAGTAATCTCATAACTCCTATACAAATACAAAATTAACAGTAGGCCACATTAGGACATCTGGACATACCAGTGATGGGACCCAGTGTCTATATGGGGAATACGCATCTAACGTCGACCGACACACACCCCATAAAGCCTATTTATCGATCATGTAAAGTGAGTAATCTAAAATGCTAATTTTAAACAAGGCATAGAAATCCCTGTAATATCAACATACACGTATTTCTCAATACCCTGCCTCGATTTAACAAGAGTGCCGCAACCGGTGCAATATACTCCTGTCGGACAGTGAAATTAAACCTGAAAGTATACTATGCATTCTGAATTGATACAACACATATTGTAGATGAAAGGTGAAGAGTGAATATAAAGGCCCTAAAGTGGGTCATGATACACCAGTCCATCTGACACGTGAACAGATTATGTATTTCTCTGAGAGGGAGGTAGTAACACATTTTCAGAGCAATACCTGTGAACATGCTGAAGAAAAATTGGGAAAATGTTTGATTTGATCTTACCCTCAAGTAGTTCATAATGCAACAACCCAACTGAAATGCCAACTGCACTTGGATTCCTCCGAGAGGAAGCCTTTGAATAAATACCAGGGCAATATCTGTATCCGTAATAAAAAAAAAAGAAGCGAAAAACTGTTTGAAGTATTTTTTCAAATTCATTTCAAAATTAAGGATTATCTCCCTCGTGCATAGCTCTTATCGTTAGACGAATTTGACTCCAATTTTTTGGCACGCTGTTTTTGGCTATAATAGCTCTAAAACTTCATTGTTTTCTCGGATTTCAAACATTTTGGTTAAGCATCACTGAAGAGACATTTGTCGAAATGCGCATCTGGTGCATCAAAATGTCTACCGTATAAGTTTTACATTATGACCCCTGGGTCGAGGTCTCTGCTGGTGAACTGTTAGTTCCCGAGAGTCTCTACAGCCCAGTAGCTAAGTATTTCGTTACTAGCTTGAAAATACGGATGTATATTTAATTGCTGTTATAAAATTTAGAAATTCATTTCAAAATTAAGGATTATCTCCCTCATGTATAGCTCTTATCCTTAGACGAATTTGACTCCAATTTTTTTGGCACGCTGTTTTTGGCTATAATAGCTCTAATACTTCATTGTTATTTCGGATTTCAAACGTTTCGGTTGAGCATCACTGAAGAGACATTATTTGTCGAAATGCGCATCTGGTGCATCAAAATTGAAATCGTATAATTTTAACTTTAGCCTAAAAGTAGGTCAAAGATGGGTCAATCCAGCTGAAATACAAACTGAACTTGTATACTTCCAAGGGGATGTATGTGGCTAAATTTCAGGGCAATATCTGTACCATTATAAAAGCCCAGAAAACTTTTGACCTACTTTTAATCCCAATGGAGGTCACGTACGTACGGGCGATCCAACTGAAACTTAACTTGTATTCCCCTGAAAGGAAGCTTATGTGTAAATATGTATTAAGTAAAAAAAAGTGCGGAAGTCTGTTTGACCTATTTTTAGCCTTAAAGTAGGTCTATGATGACGCAATCCATCTGGAATGCAAACTCAATCTTACACTTCTTGAGGGAGATATGTTGACATAATTTCAAAGTCTTGCATGTAGATGCTACGTACAAAAGTCAAGCCAGTCAACCAGCCAGACAGAAAGACGAATAAACAGCGCCATAACATAATACGTCCGGTCTAATGACGGCCACATCAAACTGACCATATCCAGAACAAACACATCCTTATCGAATCAGTTGAAAGACATTGACACCACATGCATATAATAATGGAATATTGTTACATAGATGTAGACAGTTGTCAAAGAGAAAACAGAAGTGATCCCATTTCTCACAAAGTTGGGTTGCTAGTTTGACGTTAACATCTATATTCAATAAGATGTCTAAGTATCAAGCAGATGTGGAAGAATTTGCGGTGTCTTTTATATTGAGTTCACTAGGATGTATCAAATCGACATTTTAATGAAATAAATATTTTTGATAGATAAAACGTAGTCGATATGTAGTGCTGTATCGGTGCATGGGAACTCGGAATAAATGTTGTATTGTTGACATGGTGACGTAAAAAATTATAACGTTTTCAAATTTAAACATTTTAACACATATTTCCTATTTTCACTTTTACTGGCATTGTGTCAAACAAGTAATTATTATTCAGATAGAGATAGTTACAAGATCTGTAGATTCGTCAATCCGTCAAAAATCCCATTCTCTAAAGTTGTTATAGCATTGTTCCACAACCCTCTGAAGGATATATATATATTGATTAACCTTAATTGAATAACGTTATTATGATGAAATATATCATAATGTATACAATTGAACACATTTATTAAATATCTTGACCTTAATTAAATCCCCTGAAATAAAAACAACATAATCTGGTTTTGTATTATTATGAGACAAAATTTATACAATGGCACCTACATGAAAAAGAAAGAGTTTTTGTTTTGGTCTTCAATTCAATATTTATATTGATCAACAAATTCTCAGTAGTCTTGTTTAAAGTCAGCATTTCGAAAATTGCATGGTCGCTATGATGATCTAAATTGCAAATACGGCATACCATTGTGTCGAAATCTGTCTGACGTGTTTCATTGCAATTATACCGTTCATTTAAATCTGCTTTTGTCTACGGATTACTCTGTTTACCTAATTGAAATACACGGCACACGGCGGGCGTGACCGTCTATGTTAGTTTAGGATGATGGTAGTGATTTTATGCAAAATGGTTATTGAAATGCAAAATATCAATCAAACCTTCCTGTGTACATATTTTAAGCATGTTCATATAAGTATATGGTAATATATGACATGTACTGCGCATGCTTGATTATAACGTCACACCATGACGCTATGTATTGCTTACTGTAAAGTATGTCAACAAACCGACTTCGACAAAACAACAATACTAGATACCGATCCTGAAGCATATTACTGCACCATTTGAACCGTTCCCATATTAAACCCTTCCGTTTAAACCGTTTAACGTTCCATTTCGAACCCAAAACGTTCCGTTTCCAGATCAAAGCGTTCGTTCCCTCATAGTTTTCGTTGCCGTATAGCCATTCGGAACTCGTGCGTCAGTTTCTTATTGTAGGTCAATATGGCGCTTGGTCCAGATAGTAGACTACAGCTTCTGATTGAACATATTTTAAAGTTATACAAAGGTGGATAGTTCTACAGTTCAAATCCGTAAGAGTTTACAGACAAATCACCGGCTCATCACGACATGAAAGGATATATTTTAATTTGGGATAAACGGCAAATTTACTTCCATTAAGATTCTGAACGAACACCAACGTACTGAATAAGAAAACATGTGCAATGGGCTTATCATTTTGAAACCAATAATTAAATAGCAGCAATGTTACTGTTGATCAAAAGAAACAGTTCGTGCAGTGGGGATTCTTTTATCACCATTGCTATTATCATTATCATCAATGTAGTCAATAGGGGATTTCTAAACAAACAAAATATCAAATTATAAGAGCTGTTGTAAGTGCACATAACTCTTTGACGAATGGGAGTTTGACATATTTCAAAATAGTGAAAATGTTGGGAAATTAAAATGAATTCAACTGGTGTGGTGTCGTCTTCAAAAGAAGTTATAAGGTGATCGAGACACTAAGAGTTGCTAAAGTAACGGTACACGTGTACCAGTCTATGGGTGAGTGGTCACAGTGTACACACTATAGGTCCCCGTTTCAGATGAAATTGACTTTCTTGATATCCCTCTTTAAATTTGGCAGGTTTCGTCAAAGCCTTTTAATGTAGGTGTATGGAATTGCAACATTTACAGATACCATCAAACAACATCAAAAGTCACCGTGATACTGAAACAAAGAGGGTATTCCCCAATCTGACTTAAACGCAAAATGAATTATTTCTATTGAAGATAATTAATTACACTGGTTTTGAAATTAGAATCCTTTATTATCAATTATCATTAAATTCGATACGCAATAGCTTGTTCTCCTTATGGTAAATTTTTAAATCGAGACAAGTTGATGGTATAGAGGTTTCAACAGTCTCGTTTAAAGTCAACATTTTGCAAATTATATGGTCGTTATAACGATCTAGTTTGCAAATTTAACCTATCATTGAATCAAATGGTGTTTAGTGTGTTTCATACCGATTTTTAGACTGTTCTTGGTATTCTGATTTTGCCTACGAATAACTCGTTTTACCTTATCAAGGACTCAAGGCGGGTGTGACCGGTCCACTGGGGATGCTTACTCCTCCTAGGTACCTGATTCCACCTCTGGTTGTCCAGAGGTCCGTATTTCCCCATTTATCTATTTTGTATTGTTTCTAGGAGTTATGAGGTTGATCATTGTTTATTATATATTCCCTTTGATGCGCATATATCGATCTCGTTTTGGATACATTTATTCTGAATGTGCATATGATGAAAATTTCAAATGGGTTGACACGCTATATTAACTGTAATGTACATTTGTATAGTATATGACCATTGATTAAAGGTTACAAAAATGCATGTAATGCAATCATGTAGAAACTAAATTCCTTTTTAAAATCACTTGTGTAAATACCTTTCTGTGTTTCAAATAATCGAAAAAATATGACATTTCATCAGTAGAGAGTGACAATTTTATGCTAGGGACAGCGGACAAAGCCTGAATTGATACAATTCGATTTGTATTTTTTGTTGGTGAACGTTTGAAGTTGTTGTCTATTGATTGCATTACATAAATATAAATATCCCAATGTGAAATTTAAGGCACGTATACTTGTAATATTAATTAACTTCAATTCCCTTCCCTTCAGTGTTCATGCTATCAATAAAAATAGTAAACTTTCAGCGTGCCAAGTAATATATTTTCCCCTACAATACCTATGTATGAATAAAGAGTACCAAAAGAGTCCAAAATGTATCATTTGAAATCGAGGCCAAAACGCTTGCTCCTATATTTGAACAAAGCGTTCCATCCCCGATGAGAACCGTTCATTCCCAATCCCAAAGCGTTCCATTTCCGTTAGAAACCGCCCGTTCTCGCTGAAAACCGTTCCGTTTAAACCCATTAACTTTTTTTTTCTAAACAAAACCGTTCAACGTTCGTTCACCCTTTCACTGGTATAGTAGTACGCCTCAGGGTCTGTCAATTGAGACAGTAGTAGTGTGAAAATAAACATCATACACCCCATTCTTTAGCGTTGTTACGCTATCGTAGCTCAGTTCTCTAAATGATAAAGATATATTGATTCACCTTTATTGATCAACGCTACAATTATGCTATACATGTATTATGATATATGAAAATGAAAATCATTATTTGGCTTTAATTACATCTGCTGGAGCAAAATCATATGATCTGGTATTGTATTATTATGAGGCTTCCGCGTTCAAAATACACTAGGAAAATATATACAATATCAGTATGAGAATAGACAAATATATCAACACAATATCGTTTTATCGCATAAATAATCATTCTAATTGATATTTCAAGTGCAACAATTGACTATCGACAAAGTGCGCGATCTGATATACTTTTGAAATGTAATTGAAAGTACATTGCATTACACATCACATATCATACTGATACTAAAGAAATGGTTGAAAAATATTTATTTATGTTGGATTTATGAACTCAAAAATACAGTAGTATAAGCACACAGCATATCAATCAATTTTAGAAAACGTATCTAAGTTATGTATTGCATTTTGTCATCAATATTTCAGAAAACATTGATCTGGTCTGTATATCTTTCATGCAATACTGAACGGAAGTGGCAGGAATAGCTAGGTATCTCATTGTTGTATTAGATATCTACAATTATTGTCTTTCCAGAATTTCACAACACTATCATGCATATCAATACATGGCTCAGACAGATATGTATCAATTCCTGACACTCCAGACTTATCTCGAATTATCTCACTAGTTGACTGAGACATAAATCTGAAGAAATCTTTCTAAGCTCTCTTTGGCGGAAGTAATTGTTCTTCATCGGCTTCTTCATTATTATAATTTTCCGGAGATAGAACTGCATATTTCAATGTTTCGTTTTTACTAGCTATTGATTTAATGAGGCAAACACCGCCTTATCTAGGATTTTGGATTTAATACTGCAGCTAAAATGAAATACCGATCTTCAAACACAGAAAGTAGCAATGACAAAGATTATTTCAATGCGCTCATCATTTTGTTATTGTACACTAAAGATAAAATATTTGCATGTACTTGATGTTTAAGTTCAAGAATGAACGGAATAGTAAGGCTAACACTTTCATTTCCTTCTATCAGAAGTGTTTCGTATTCAAATGGATCGAGGATGGATGCTAATTAAGTCCTTAAATATATTACGCTCATATGATGCAAGGAACTATTTATATTATTGAGTTTCTCTTCAAGACGGACCTGGTCATTTTCAGCTGAGAGTTCCACTTGATTGCATTTGAGCCCTGTTATCTCCATTTATATTATAAATACTCTGATGCATGAATTGATCTCCTGACAAAGTTAACAATTTGAGATGCTTTGGCA
This sequence comes from Ostrea edulis, assembly GCF_947568905.1. NCBI lineage: Eukaryota > Metazoa > Mollusca > Bivalvia > Ostreida > Ostreidae > Ostrea > Ostrea edulis. The sequence goes on along the minus strand of NC_079173.1, from coordinate 19,167,513 downwards.
ATTATATTGTTTAAATGAAAAGAACAATTCTTCAAACCATTCTTAAGCACTCCCTGCAGGGAGTGCACATTTAGAATGTTTTGGCAAGTGTTCAATATTATCTTCCTTGTCCACATTTTCTATGTCATCCATTAAAGGTGAAGATAACGACCAGTGATCAATCTCATATAAACAATGCATAATAGATAGTTAGACAAACACCAGAGATGGGATCAGGTGCCTAGTAGGAGGAGGCATCCCTTATTGTTGCCCCATACATTATCATTATCTTCAGACTCATCTTCATTGTCAAAATGAAAACCAGGCCAGAGAATCTTATATATATTAACCATATTTGAGTGATTTTCAGTAACTATGGTGCACAGTTTGTTTGCAATACCAAACTGCAAGTGTTTGTTTATAATCTCCTCGGGTCTTCTCTGCAGAATGTTTTTCTTTAAACAGTTTGCAGCACAGTGTTACAGAATAAATTGTCGAATATATAATGAAATAGCAAGTAAGTCCTATGAAAGCTTTCATCTGTCTATATGCCGGCAAATCCATAGTTAAGCATATGCTTTTGGTTTGAGAAAGTGGAATTTTAAGATTCCTTTTTACCTCCATATATTTCTCACGAATGATTTGTTTGAAAGACATTTATGACTGGGCATCTGGTATCAGGGGTCGGTCCAACTTTCCAACAATTCTCCTAAAATTTGAACTTTCAACAATCGGAAAAGGTAAAATATCTCCAGCTTTAAAATATAGCAGCGCTGATGTGGTCAGCTTTGTTTTCCATCACTAGTACTATAGTTGGTACCGTTAACTGGCTAAAAAAAGGCGAATATAACGAACAGTGATCAATTCTCATAACTCCTATAAGCAATACAAAATAGATAGTTGGGCAAATACGGACCCCTGGACACACCAGGGGTAGAATCAGGTGTCTAGGAGGAGTAAGCATCCACTGTCAACCGGTAGTACATGCCGTGAGCCCTATATCCTGACCAGGTAAACGGAGTTATCCATAGTCAAAATCAGTGTGCCAAGAACGGCCTAACAATCGGTATGAAACACGTCAGAAAACATTTGACCCAATGATAGGTTGTATTAACGAAATAGATCGCTATAATGACCATACAATTTGCAAAATGTTATCTTCAATCGAGACTGTTGAAATCATTGTACCATCAACTTGTTTGTTAGTAGCTTGCCTCCATTTAACAACTGAATATACGCAGAATAAATTATGTTTTATATGAATATAGAAACATATTAGCTAACAAAGGGCCACAATTCATACCAATGGGGATTCCACCAGACTATTGGAAAACTTCATCAACGAAGACCACGAAGATATTGTCAAAGACAAACTGTAGCATATTTTTTATTTCAACTTCAGAGTACTTGTGCGTGGAATCAAAGATTTTTTGGATGAATGATCACTAGATAAGAATATTTGCTTTTTCCATTTTTGTTGAAAGTATTTGTTCATTGGCTCTGACAAGTATATCCATGGGTCTGTGTTTGCCCAACTCTTTATTTTATATTATTATAGGAGTTATGAGATTGATACTCTTCATTATCTTCACCTTTCACTCAGATAGAAAGAAGAATTTAGATATATTTTCTGAAAACAGTTCACAACAGTCTACTTTGAAACCTTACAAATAACCCTAGATAAACATTCAATAAATATGTTGTGTTGGTTTACCATACCATAGGTATTAGAACTAAAATGTGGTTCATTAAATGCTTTTAACTATTAAAGACAATATCCATGAAGTTAAGCGTTTTGTTCATAAGGTCTAAAAGTCAATCATTAATATAATGAATTGATCTAAACCTCCAACATATCATCAAATATTTGACGTAATGTAAATGTGATGGGTATACTGGAATGAGCAAAACAATATAATTTCTACAAGTAATATATTACATTAAAATTTCTTGCAATGTAAATAAACCCATTACACCCCCTTTACAGTGAAATTGGCCGTCCTTACATAACCATTCCACATTACCATTACCCCATGTCAGGCTACACTAATGAACTATTATCATAATGTGTAAAACTGAAATCCATCAACTAATATATTGGTTCTAATTTCATCTTCTGGGGCAATGGAAAAACATCCTGATGTGACCATTATTTCGTCGTTTATATATGTCGACGACATTTCATTTATCAATTCTCAATATAGTCTTCTTTAAAGTCAACATTTTGCGAATTTTATGATTGTCATAATGATAAAATTTGCAAATACGAACTACTACTTTGTCGAATGCTGTCTAACGTATTTCATAGCAATATATACCGCTCTTTACACTCTGATTTTGACTATGGTTAACTCCGTTTATCTGATAAAGATATAGGTCTCGTGGCGTTTTTGAACATTTAACGGGAGATGCTAATTCTTCCTAAGCACCTGATCCTACCTTTGGTATGTCTAGTGTTCCATGTTTTTCATTTGTATTTTTATGGGATTTATGGGATTCTTCACTATGCATTATCCTCACTTGTTTATATACCATATGCAATAATTAATTGTCAATAAGTCAAAAGTCAATTGGGATATCCATTCATAATTTATCTATGAAAGTAAAATTATTTTGAAAAAATCGAATTTACTTGCATTTACCAGATAAATATGCACTGATATCAAATTTATAGTAACCTTTTTGGAGGTGTATCAAAATATAACAAACTACATCTCAATTAAATTGAACAATTATACAGGTCATCCACCTTGCACAATACAAGCAGAATCAAATTACATATTTGACAATGCAAAACAAGTTCACCATCCTCATTATGTTCACTCGTTTTTAAACAATATGGAAGTGTCCGTATTTTGACATTGATGGAGAAGCGTCTCCGTTTTTGAGGCCATCGGTATAGATTCGTACTCTATCTTATATGAGTTTTAGATTTCGCAACCCGAAAAGTACTGCATAATTGATGAGCATGTGTAGCATTACAACGAATCTACATTCCAACTAATACTTATCACTTTGGGATCATTACCTTTCCGATGTTTTTGCCTTTGGTATATTTACAAAATGTAATGATAAACAAATATTCACAAACGCAATTTAATTCTTAGTAATGCAAGTATGACCGTATATCGACTTGATATATATACTGTGTATAAAAAGTCGGACAGAGGTTTGAGGAAAACGTAAATATAAAAAAGAAATTTCATTTTAGAAAACAATTTAGGAATGAACTGTGAAAGGTGGAAATAACGAACAGTGATTAATCTCATAAATCAAGAATAGAGAGTTGGGCAAACACGGGCCCCTAAGTGTAATGCTTCACACCGGAATGTGTTATTCTTATTTCTTAAATGAACCTAGAAATGACGTTTAACGACAACATCAGTACGCTGATAGAATTCATTGAACGCAGTGTATAGATCCCAATACATTCTTTTTTTTAAAGGCGTGTCTTCAAACACTGACTATTTATATCATTTGTTAGAATTAAAAATACGTGTCTTATAACGCTGATGTTTTTATATCACATGTATTTGTTAAATGCGGGATTTCATTTACGAAAAAATATATTCCCATAATGCAATAACACAATCAATATAGCTCTATAACAACTATTTAACGTTGTTAACATGTGTTATACACTTTCTAAGATGCTTTGAATAACTTACAGAAAACAAGTGTCCGTGGGGATGTTAGTTGGTACTCCGCTCAGTCTTGTATCAAAACAATCTACATAAGTCCCATTACAGTAAGGTGACTGTCCACAACCACACTTGTCAGGACAGGCGTCCGTCCCCTGGCTGTAAAGCACAGAGAGCACAACAGACACCCAAACCACCAGCCGCATAGTTATTACATATGTATGTAATGGACAGTTTAATTTATCTAATCTCATTAAACTATAGCTATTCAACCTTTTCTTCCTTGTTAGTACAAGAACTGAGTCATTATGGACTTTGTCTCTAACACAAGGACATACGTCATTTGATCTCGTGTCAGTATGTGCATATTCGCATTCATTAAAACAAATATCGGGAATATCCAAGAAAATACTTGGAATTTTGCCTTATAATAATTTGTGTAGTGATAGATATTCAGCACTCAATAGGTGGGGATATAAAGGAATCAGCCCAGTCTATTTAGAATGTATGTTTGTAAATTTTTAGTGTTAAAACATAGAGTAAACATTGCACACTCAACAGAAAAGACTAAGGATTTACTGTATAACACGCTTAAAAGAAATCGCGATTTTTTCATTTAGCAACAAATCCGGGTCGGTTTAATTTGCGGAAAAACAAATCTTAATATCCTGAATCCGATTTTGTATCAATATGAAATATTAATTCACTGAATGTTGAATTCGCGGAAATTTTGTTTCAGCAAATATAGTGAAAATTAACACCGCGAGTTAATTTCCTGCTATACAGTAATTATGTGCATTCAAATTGAACCGTCTGCAAGAAGTAATCAGACACACACATCAAGAAAGCGACACAGATAGTCCGGAGTTAACGTTCACGTCAATATAATTACTTAGTCTCTAAACATACAATGTGTTTTGCGCTTTAAACATACAATGTGCTTTTGCGCTCCAAACATACAATGTGCTTTTGCGCTCTAAACATACAATGTGCTTTTGCGCTCTAAACATACAATGTGCTTTTGCGCTCTAAACATACAATGTGCTTTTGCGCTCTAAACATACAATGTGCTTTTGCGCTCTAAACATACAATGCGCTTTTGCGCTCTAAACATACAATGTGCTTTAATTCATTTGAAGAAAAATGACGTTGTATTCGTCCAGGTTTTACAACAGTAACAAAGCAAATTGGATGTTTCATTTACTAAACACGAAATGTTAAAGATATCAACTCAAATTATGACAGTATCCAGGTGTTTTAATATTTAGAATGAAGTAGCATGTATAAATATACATACAGATCGATAGATAGATGTACATTCATTGTTATACACACAAACTCAGACATTTAATGCGACAACTCTCTCTCTCTCTCTCTCTCTCTCTCTCTCTCTCTCTCTCTCTCTCTCTCTCTCTCTCTTTTCTCTCTCTCCGGCGGTATATAATTGTTTATCGCAGTATTATTTCTTTTTCAGGAATGAAGGTAATACTCTCTCTCTCTCTCTCTCTCTCTATCTCTCTCTCTCTCTCTCTCTCTCTCTCTCTCTCTCTCTCTCTCTCTCTCATGTGTAAGACTTATTCAGAAAAATGAAGCTTTATATCCTACTGTCTTGGGTGTAGTTCATTTATTAATATTACAAAACTAAAGACACTTTTCAAGTACCACAACATATATACGTCTCCTCTACTTTCACTTCGCATGTTTACTTAAGATGTCAAGGGTCATATGACGTCATTTGACCAGATTATACAAGACGCAAATAGATGATCATAAATCGACCCGGCGCACAGCCAGTTGTACATAAACCAATAAAAACATGACATGATAGAAATGTATAAGTTTTACAGAATCGAGTATTCACTGTCCAAATTGCACCATCCGCTTGCAAATAAGTTAAAAATGGCCCGCAAGATGAAAACCTACCCCTACACTTTGTTTATTTGTGTTTTTTCTCGAGTTCAGTGTGTTGTTCAAGAACATTTCAAGATTTGGACAGTGATTTCTAGATAAAGCCTTGTTCAAAGCTTTCAAATAATCTCATGATATCACAATACATTTATTTTCCTCTTACCGTCGTCCAGTTTTATATTCGATATGGATGTAAACACGATATCGAATTAATATTCAAACGCAGCACTGATGTAGAATATTGATCCAAAATTAGATACTGGAAAGGGAAGTCACACGGCGGGAAAATTACAATTTATTATGTAAATGTATACATGAGACATGTACGCAGACCAACCAATGTATTTTAACCAAGAAACATTTACTTTAGTTTTAATCTCTCTCTCTCTCTCTCTCTCTCTCTCTCTCTCTCTCTCTCTCTCTCTCTCTCTCTGTATATATATATATATATATATATATATTGTTTATTCGCCAATCAAGGTTCCTTGGGAAAGGGGGGGGGGGGGGCATGTACAGCAATGAAAATGAAAAACAATCATTCAGAATTGCTAATACTATCAGAGTTCACACTTCTGCACTACACATTTCTATAATTATATATGAAATGCTGATTGCAGACAATATTTAAATTAACAACATGATATATACAATAAAATAACCCATGCAACTGCTTTACACATCAGTTCCTGAGACAGTGGATAAGTGTTGTGTGAATACATATAAAATTGTAATCGAATCAGTATAATTATAGTTTAACAAGTACAGTATGCAAGTATAAAACACATGTGCATGCAGGATCCAGTTGTGTTGAATGTTTTATGCTAATGCAGAGAGGTTAGAATAGAATGATTATATAAATGAAAACAATTAATTGTATGAAGTGTTCAGATCTATATATGAATTGTTGACTTGATTACAGGGGCACCAAGGAACAGTGCCTCTTAACAATGTGGTAATAAATTTATTTTACCGGACTGTTGGTCTTGTACTCCTAGTAACCAAGACAGTTATATTTAACAACTAATTTCAGAAACATTTTAAACTCTAGTTTGTATTCAAACATTGTACGTTTATAACACCATAATAATAACGAAGCGGATCAAAGATATGTTTACAATCAGATTGTTTAGATTCCAAACTTAAACCTCATGAATGAATGTCAGTCTGATTACCCCCCCCCCCCCCCCCCGCCTTCTTTCCCCTATCGTCGTGAGGGACCATTAGAAGGGAACTTGTTTTATTCAGACTACAAACATAAATATACATGCACTATCTACCTTCGATCTAGGCCTAAAACGAAATAATTCCTTCAATGTGAATGTGTTAAACAAACAAGTGTGTAATATATGAACATGTATTACATATATTCGAAACATATTTCTTCGCTTTGGTATGAATACAACAACACACCAGTATCTAAATATTTTTTTTGAAAATTTAATCTGATGCAAAGAAATCGGTGCGGTGTTGAATTATCTGCATTACCTCGAACACATCATACGTGATAGCCATTAGTACAGCAAGTTTATATTTCTGAGCTTGATAACAGATCGAACTCAGTGCGGAATTTGTAACTGACGATTCGCGGTGCAAATCATGCGCTGATCCAGGAATATCGTCTCGGGTGTCAATCCTTGCATTTGGGGGGGGGGGGGGGGTGTCCAAACAAGGTTACAAACATGCAGTATCTATTAAATAGATGTAAACTATATCCAAAAAATGTATGTATGTATGTACGATACACTACATGTATATTTTCATGAAACACTGGTGAAGGGTGGTTGTCTATATCTGGACCCATGCTACTCTTGCAATGCATATTTTAAGGAAGGGGATAACTTAATTTGATAGTTTTAAAAACGATGAAAATGTCATGGAGTAATTACTTTTTAAATTGAGTAGGTTGGGTAGGAGTATGGACCCATGCAGCATCTGCCCTTGTAATGAAGCATACATAATGAGGGGGGGGGGGGGGGGGGGGGTATATCTATCTTGTTCTACAATGAATATTTGTATTATATCATTGTGTGTATAAAAAAAAATCCGTGGGAATACTTAACGGCTCGAGTTGGATTTCTTTTAGAAATAGTTGAAGGTGACAACGTGAAAATCAAAATAGCTTTCAACAAAATATGTATCTAGAATACAGCCATCGTACAAGCTACCGGAAGACCAGAAGTGACACATACTCCTCCACTACTTGGGGAGGGGGTATATTTTTCCATTTTTAAGAAATATTCTTAATTCATCATTGGAAATAAAGATAAGTGGCTGCAGTATGTAAAATATCTAGTTCACCAAATGAGTGTCATTTTTTTTTACTTCATATGACACCCCCCACCCCTTCACTCTCAAATATTTTTTATCACTTGACCATGAAAATGTAGAAAAATTAAAATTTGAAGTACTCAGTCAATGCAAAGTAATTCAAAGTGAATTTCAATTAAGTTTCAATAAAACTATTTCTCAATTTGTTTTGTGTTTAATTGAAAACATTCATAGAACACACGATTAGATGCCTTTTCAGCAGTCATTTTCTTAAAACTTGACAGTTTACTAAAGTTCATAAGCACAAATGTAGATGACAATTCACATCACTGAATGCAATTAGTGGATATCCTGGTTTGACCACTATGTACAGTGTAGTAACCAGCTGATGGAGGTAAATATTATCCACTGTAGTCAATATGGCTGTCATCTGTGGGTACTAAATGGAAAAAAGAAGAAAGTTGCCAATCAAAAATATTTAAAACACAGTGCTGTAGGTCTAAGTGTTCAATTTTATATGTGCAGTATAACATAAAAACATTCAAATTTCATACCATACAGCAATATCAAAACATGCTTCATATGAATTTTCTTTTAATTTATCATTTTGAAGAAATTAATATTGACTAGATGTAAATAATGCCTATATTTATGTACATACAATGCCTGATTGGATGACTTAACCCTTTCTCTACCGTATCGGTCAATATGACCGATAGCGCGTAAAAACAGGGCTACGCAAAAGAAGTGTCTATAAATCTTTGAAACTACGGACGTAATATATATGTTTTATATACCATATTTTTGGAAATTTTCTATATTTTTTAACTATGTAAAAATCAATTGAATAAATAAAGTCATTAAATTAAAAAAAAGCATTTAAAATGAAAGATGACTTCGTCTAAATATTACGCAACGCTTTGTCGCAAGGCCATTTCCCCCCTCGGTATGATTTTTTTTATTTTCCCTATGAATGCAATATTTTTTATATTTTTGAGAAGCATATATTTCCTGCTTTCAGTACATATAAAAAATAGTTTTAATGCCTGGCAAAGTTATAAGAAAATAGCAATTTTTTGCACATATACGTTGTTTTACGATTTTATTTCTCAATGTTTAAACAGATCGGCGTTTTATCTATATTTATATATGGAAATAGGGAAAAGTAAATACATTCTGTAAAAGTAGAGGAAATGTTCTTTTTGATGGACCCTTATTCATATTATAATTCTCTGTAGTTTTTATATTGCGATAAAATGAAATTGGGACATGCTGCGCGGTTTTCTTAAAAATTAGCGACAAATCGACGTCGCTAACAGCAATCGACGCGCGTCGCACAATAAAGTGGTGAAAACTATTTGTATTGTCCTTTTTTTTTTAGTAAATTCAGTACCTGTTGATACACTAAAACAACATACATACATGTATGAAATAATCAGCCTGGTATCTCTGCTTTAAAAAAAAAAAAGAAAAAAAAAAGCATAAAACCAATATTGGTTTATAACAGTTACACAACCTACATGTAACTTCATAAATGCTACATCGGCAGATTGAATTTAAAAAAGATTAATAAAGTACTTCAAATTCAAATATAAACGTTATATTTGTTCGGAATAGTAATAATTTTTTCCTCTGCCAAAGAAAGAAAACAAAAAAGAAGTTCGCCTATATATAGCCTGTATACTTTTATTTTTCCGTGATCCGGATCGCGGGCCTCGCGGGGTTTTCTGAAAGTGTGCACGGAGAACACACGTGTTTCCGTTTCAACGAAAACAAACAAACACAGCTTCACCGTGACTGTCACAGCGAACGCTTGTATTTTACATCTTTAAAACGACCTGATGTCAGAAGAAGAAGATGCTTTGGATCTCCTGTTGCAGGATGACCCAAACGATCATGCATTCAGTATAAATACGTACATGTAAGTTGATGTAGCCACATAGGCCGACTAAAAAGGGGAAAAAATGCGGTTTTGTTATGAAAAATTCACGATTAATTAACCGCGATTTGATGCCATGCTTTGTCGTTTCATGAAAGAAAATATTTATATTTTATGATATCTAAAACAAGTGAATAACACTCTGTCCGGGTCCGGCAGTTTGATTAACACCCCCCCCCTTTTCCCCAGAATTATCTCCTTACCTGACGCGCGAGTGTAAGAAGGGGTTGTATTTAGTGTATAATGGGATGGGGTGGTTTTAATCAGACTGGGCATTCACGACCGCTGGTGAGAAGGCTATTTTCCAAGTTTTTTCCATGTTTATAAAAGAAATTATCTTTCTATGAAAAGAAAACACAATCTGTTAGGAAAACACAATTTGCATTATTGTAATGATAGAATTTATTATCATAATTTGAATTATTTTCTTTATTCTGTAACAGAAATAAAAACAAAATGTGTGTTTGGGCCAAAATGGGGGTGGGTTAACATCAATCAAAGTCTGATTATGACAGGCTAATGAAAAATCATATTGATTTCTCTTTTATCCAAATGCATGTATTTTATATACACTTAATAGCTTATGACCATAAATTACATGTGATCCATACATGCTGGTACTTGTATGCTATGACCTGATGGGCACGTGTCCCATTCTTGCCGTCCTCCTCCGTGGCCGAGTGGTTAGAGCAAATCACACGGCCTCTCACCTCTGTCGGCGCGGGTTCGAATCCCGTTCGCGCCGGTAAGTGAGAAAGTTTTCCCAATTTACTTTCGAAAGATCGGTGGTCTCTCCCCAGGTATCTGGGTTCTCTCTTCCACCAATAAAAAAACTGGGTGCCACCAGATAACTGAAAAATTGTTGAGTTTGGCAGAAAACATCAATCAATCAATCCCCTTCTCTAATTTCGACTAAATCCACAGCCCATCAGAGTACCATACAAGGGGATTTAGACACTGGGTACCATTAAGAAGCAATTCAATTCAACTTTTATATCTGGGGTCATTCACTTTCCCTCAGAGTTTCAGTATTTTCGCTGGACCCTGTAGGTTTTAACCTGAATTTCTTCAGTATTTGCCCTCGTGTATAATATATGCTAGGCATAATGCAGATACCTACATGATACATTTTTTTTTTCATTACCCACTCTGCTACTCTCGCAATGTATAATAAAATAGTCGATTCATTTCTAACACATGTATGCAATCCCTTACCTTATCTTTAAATAAATTTGAGTAAATAAATTTAAGTGCGAAACTGTTCCATGCTACCGTGAAACTTAGATTTTGCTTTTTAAACATAAACCAACAATTCTTAATTGTAATTTCTTTTCTTCTTTAAAAAGGGTATTTACATCCCAATATTTAGTGGGAAGTTTCCAGGTATCATCCGCTAGCGACAGTCTACTGACAAATCCAGACATGCATTGGAAGGATGCTGATGTGGAGGACACAGGAACACCTGATCCCAGAACTGTGGCATTTCATTCGGGGTGACAACCTGGCTTTCAGTTGGTATGACTCTTTGAGGTTGAATATAGGGTTTAATCAGTATAAATGTGATTAACATTCAAATAAATCCAGATAATACATTCACAATTGGAATCATGGCATTATGGTACACTGATATGTGTGTACCATTTTACTGGGTTTTTTTTTTTGTTTTTGGTTTTTTTTTTTTTTTTGGCTGCATAACTAGGGATCGTATACATACAAAATGAGACAATTTCTAATTAGTTTCTAATTATAAGGTATGACACGTTTTAAGGTATGGTGGCCAATACTGATTTTATTTTTATTTGCAATTTTCTTTCAGATATGGGACTCTATTATTCGGAAAACTGCAGATTTTATGAAGCTGTCTTTGACAGAAGATTTGGTTTTCTCCATCTGTGTTGCCACCAACCATTATGCCATTATAGTCATAACTAGGGGGAAGGGTTGCCATATACTTCCCAAGGAAGTTTGCAGCCTCTCACTGAAGAGGAACTGTACAGGTATTACTAGTTTTAAAAACCGATATTGTGGCAGTGATTTCCAGTTTCAAAAGAATAATAAAATGCATAGTAAAAAGATTACCTTTACCAAAATTAATCTGGCTGTGAATGTACATGTAACTCATTTATTAAATGTGTACTACAATTACCTCTGATAAAATTTCATAGTAATTAAATGCATACTTTTCAGAGGTCCTTGATTATCGAAAACATTTACAGAGCCAATTTGAGTATTCAAAAGCTTTGACAATACATTAGTATTTAGGACTAAGTATTAACGATGACGTTTAGTCTATTAACAATGATAGCTTTCATTCATATGTCGATTTGATATATCCCTGTGAGCTCGAAATAAAGGACACCACAGAGTCGTCCACTTCTGCTTCATACTTAGATATTTTATTGAAAGTAGACATTAACGGCAAACTAACAACTCAACTGTATGACAAACGGGATGATTTCAGCTTCTCCATCGTTTACTTCCCACATTTATGTAGCAATATTCCATTATCACCTGCATATGGTGTTTATATATCTCAACTGATTCGATATGCAAGAGCTTGTTCTGGGTATAGTCAGTTTTTAAATCGAGGTAAGCTACTGACAAACAAGTTGATGGTACAGGGATTTCAACAGTCTCGATTGAAGTCAGCATTTCGCAAATTCTATGGTCGTTATAACGATCTGGTTCGTCAATACAACCTCGCATTGGGTCAAATGCTGTCTGACGTGTTTCATACCGATTGTTAAGCCGTTCTTGGCACACTGATTTTGACTGCGGATAACTCCGTTTACGTGATCAGGATATGGGGCTCACGACGGGTGTGACCGGTCAACAGGGGATGCTTACTCCTCCTAGGCACCTAATCCCGCCTCTGGTGTGTCCAGGGGTCCGTGTTTGCCCAACTATCTATTTTGTATTGCTTGTAGGAGTTATGAGATTGATCACTGTTCGTTATCTTCACCTTGCATTAAGAAATACCTTTTTTTCCAGATTTTTGTGCATTATCTTATACACGCCTGCTGTGAAGTTCCAGTCGATAGACAGATATTGGTCAACGCATGCCCCTGTCGGAACAACTCGTTATCAAGAATTATGTCTAGAAATAGGTTTCAAGAGGTTGAATATAAGAACATTTTTGTTAAATATGATGCAAGTACATTTAAATCTAGTGATTGAAAGTAAGTACTTGAACATTCGTTTATGTTGAACTTGGAGAGGAAAAATGGTTAGTACTTTTTGATAACATTTGATAAGGTGTTGTTGCTTAGCAACCAAATATAATTGAATAAAAATAGATTATTTTAGATTAACAATAATTGAAAGATCTTTGTTTTAATGTTGCAATACTTATTATATTTAATGGAACATAATGGCAAAACGTCATATTATTAGAAAATGATGGACAAGTATATAAAGTACGAAGTTTCCATTTGATGACCTTTGATCTTAATTCTCTTGATTATATTTTTTGTTAAAAACCTTTTAAAATGATTAATATCTATTTAAAGATTATATTTTAAAAATAATGTGACATTTACTAATCATCATGGATTGTAATTACGTTTAAATTGTGTCGAATGGATGCAGAAAGGCAAATTATGGTCAAAATTGTACTATGAGTGTTGTTACTTAGCAACCAAAAATATTTGTTTGTCAATAAAATTGATTAGTTTGATTTTGTTCTTTTTGTAGTATATTAAAAGGCACATTAGCTCATACATTTAGAATTTCCTATTTTTGACTCTAATCTAGTGAGAGGGGTCGTAATATATATATTTCAGAGAAAAAAGATTGCAAAAATGTGCACTTATATGACCTTTGACCCCGTAGACCTATATGAGGTCATGGAATACATTGACAAATTTTATAAGAAATTGTTCCCTGTCCAATTCCTAACAAAATTACATGTCATATGCCTACCCCAAATCGTGATCCATGCAGATTTAAATCGATTTTAAAATACTGTCATTTAGTCTCTAAAAACCTCTAAAATGTGCCGGTAGAGAAAGGGTTAAAGTCTGTAAAAATTACCTTGTATGTACATTTGTGGCCACTGCTCTAGAGATGTAGAAAATTGGAAATATCATGCTCTTTGAAAAGTTCACATTCTTGTTGGTATAATGCACATCTGTAAATAGCATTATATCATATTATAAATACATATGCTGCAAACATTCGATGTATTAAAGAAGGGTCTCAAATACAAATAAAAAATGTGGGCAATCAGTATGCATTCAGAGTCTTTTATTTTTCTTCCATTTATTCAAACTGTAATGTAAGCTAAAATATCTCAAGTGTATTTGTTTTCTAGAATGTCACTTGATAAAAATAAATGTGACTGTAAATCTAGAGCTTCAAAATTAATGTAGTTACACGTGTATTTGTACAAGATATTACCACAGGTACCTGATGCACTGATACTAGCCCCCCCCCCCCCCCCACCTTTTTTTTGAAAATTGAAATGTGTTGATTCCCTCTTAAACTCATTTCTCTTTTGATTTAAGTACTGTAATCGTTTCACACTTTTTGTAAGCTTTAGTGTTTGCCAAACTATCTATTTCATATTGCTTATGGGAGTTATGAGATTGATCACTGTTCGTTATCTTCACCTTGCATAATTCTAGTTCATGTACCTTCTATTTTTTCATCCCTAAGAGAATGGTTTGTTCACACCGGATGTTAACAACTGTAACACAGGTTCTGTAATTTTAATTCTTTTTTTTTTTCGAGAGAGATCCATGATCCTCATTATTGAATGCTGAAAAGGTTACGAAGGTGTAGTCTTTACCCGCTGTTTTACTTTGTGCAGTATTTAACGCGGATACATCAGAGGTGGGATTAGGTGCCTAGCATGAATAAGCATCACCTTTTGACCGGTCACATCCGCCGTGAACCCTATATCCTGATCAGTTAAACAGAGTTCTCCACAGTCAAAATTAGTGTGCCAAGAACGCCTTAACAATCGGCTAAATAACAAAAATGTTACTTTCTGCAACAAAATTCCAACGCAACAGTGTCCAAGGAAATTAACAAAATTTAAAATACATATATTGTTAGGTTTGTTTTCAAGAAGAAACCAATGGATTAAATGGAAAAAAAGGAACACTTTGTCCTGTCTTTGAAGTTATCGCACAGTCCCTAATTTAATATTTGTTTATTTGTCTCCGGTTACCAAAATATCATTACCAAAGCTTAGAAACATCATGTAACATAAGCAGGTGGATTGTAATATCACTACGCTGACATTTTCAATTTCTAAATTACTTATTCTCTGCCCCATAGTTGTCATTCTACACATACACACATATATACATATAAAAAGCATTCGATTCAAATAGTGAAATGAACATTACATCCCTTCAAAGTATTCTCCGCAATTTGAAATACATAATTTCAATCTCTGAATCCATTTCTGAAATGTGTCAAGGTACGCTGACTTAGGTAGACCTCTGAGTCACTGACTGATGGCTGAGTCCAGAGATTTTCGAGACTTGTTACGACGACCAAATAAGAACTTTTTTAAGTTTTGGAAAAAGGGAAAAGTCGCATGAAGCCAGATCTGGGGAATATGGTGGGTTTGGCAAGACCGTGACCTTATCCAACTTATAATGAACAGTTCTGTTTCTCTACTCTCATTAGAGTATAGCTATTTAACATTTCTTCCTTGTTAGTACAGGAGCTGAACCATTACGGAACCTGTCTCTAACGCAAGGACCTTGTAAACGCACCTCGTTTCATATCGTGTCAGCATGCTCGTTTTCGTGTCCATTAAAACCTATATCGAGAATATCCCAGAAAATACTTGGAATTGTGGAATCATTTGTGTAGTGATAAATATTCAGCATTGGAAATTATAGGATATAAAGGAATTAGTCCAGTCTCCTCCTCAGATTAGTTACAATGTGTGTTTGTTAATCCTAAAAGTTACAACATAGAGTAAAAATTGCGAAATCAACAGAAAAAAAGACTGAGGATTAAATTATGCGCATTCAAATTGAATGAAGAAGTAAACAGACGCCTACTTAAAGATGTCTCTAGACTTAAAGCGACACTGATATAGTCCGTAGTTAACGTTCACATATATATCATTACTTAGTCTCTAAACACACACTGTGCTTTCAGGAGTTCATTTTCAGATGAAAAAAATATTCGTCCAGGTTTTACAACAGTAACAAAGTAAATTGGATCTTTCATTTGAATTCAGGTAACACTACACCATACACGGAAGTTTGAAAATATCAGATCATATCATGACAGCATCCGGGTGTTTTAGTTGGGATTTAGAATAAAGTAGGATGTACGAATAGACATATAGATCGATAGATGTATTTATAGTCATTGCTATACCTAAGAACACTGACTCTTAATATATATATATATATATATATATATATATATATATATATATATATATATATAAAGCACAAACCAACAATTATAACACCCAACCTTACGTTTACCCCTAGGATCTATATAAATCACTAAATTATCACAACTAGGTACTGGAAATGTTCAGGCTGGAGTGAACATTTTCAGTACCTAGTTGTGATTATTTAGTGCTTTATATATATATATATATATATATATATATATATATATATATATATATATATATGTATATATATATGTATATATATACATATATATATATATATATATATATATATATATATATATATATATCAGTATTATTTCTCGTTCAGGAATAAAGGTAATTTTTCCTTATTTTATATGCTATGAAGTAACGTAAGACACTCTGTCTAATATAAACTTCATTTCAACTTTTTTCGAGAATCTCAGAAAGTATAATATTGAATATCAAATTGACTGTTATTCTAAATTGTAACGGACATAAACGCAGTTTCGAATATTAAACTTATGATATATCAACAAAGCGCAATTAGCTAAATTGGTCGATAGGATTAACATAGAAACTCAGGATATATATATTTATACTGTAGTGTCTCAAAGTACATGGACTTTATTCATCTATTCACGACGGACGTTGTATTCCGAATGTTTAATACCAATTGAAGCTTCATTAAAATTCTGTTGACAGGAATTTGATAAAGGCAACTATAATAGAATTAAAATCGATGGCTGATATTCAGAGATATATCGCGTGCACACAAATTTACGGTTATCTCATTTCTATAAAGATCAGTTTCTTCAATCAAAGCGTAGAAACACGCTCATTTAGATTTATCAAATCCTCCAATTCAATTTGAATCGTACCTTAGAACAGTCAGCACTCTCATTTAAAGTCAGCATTTTGCAAAATTGATGCTCTTAAAACGTTCTGATTTATCAATATAATCTGCTATTAGGAAAAATACTTTTTCCCATGTGTCATACCATTTACGGCCGTTCTTTACACACTGATGTTGACCACAAAATACTCTGTTGACCTGATCAAGACAGGGATTGCGGCAGATGTGAATAGCCGATAGGAGTTATGAAATTGGTCTCTGTTTATTATTTTCACTTTTTCATTGAAATATCATGTTTTGTATTGAAAATCTAAAATTGTGGTATATCCCCGAGGCTTTTCTCAGTTTTTATTTCATTATATATATTTAATGTACAGTATGCAGACTGTTTTCGATCAGTATTATTTTTGCCTTTCTGCATTTGCTGACTGGGTTGCCCCTTTCAAATTCGATTCGACACGGTTGCCAGAGTTGTGTCAAAAGAGAAATTTGTCCACTGACAACAAGGGCAAAACGGGAAAAAATAAAACGAGAGCAAAACATTCTCTGTGTGCAGTTCTTAAGCATATTTTTGCCAAACATAACGATGTGGTAAATACATGCTACGTGTATGTGTCATTTAGGTTTCCCTGTTATGGTGTTTGCTTCATCTGTCTTTTTCCATTTTGTTTTCATTTTCCAGGTTGTTTATCTGATGTTTTCGTGTTGACATGGTGTGTGATAAACTGTCAGTAAACTTCATTATGATGGAGTGATCTTTCACCTTTTTTGATAATGCTTGTCATGATGATAACCACGATTTTCCGCTAACATACGAAAATTTGTGAAGGTGTTTATCGACTTCCCTCTTCCTGAAACACACAGCATAATCCAAATATCCGTCAACATAAATAGATATTATATATAATATTAAAACATTAAGTCATTTGACATACAAATATACGGCTTCCTTTTTCCTTAACATAAATAATACACTTTCGTAAAAAAAAAAGTATATCTTTTCCTAGTTTTTGTTTGATATGTTTAGAATAGATATAATATCCTCACCTAGTGTTTGTTAAGGGTGTTTACGATAGAAAGAAGATAAACCTAATCACATGGGTGTATACAGTGTGCTATTTTTACAATCATCTTAAACTGACATTGAATATCTCACAAAACTCTTTAAAACTTCAGATCTAGATTGATTTACATATAATAGCGTCGTATTCAGAGCTGACCCTACTAGGTGGTTGTATTGGATACCCCAATCGACCATTCACTGTGGGACTGCAGAGTTCACACACTTCAGGACTATAATTGTAGAATTTATAACGTTTACCTAATCAGGATATAGGGCTCACGACGGGTGTGACCGGTCAACAGGGGATGCTTACCCCTCCTAGGCACCTGATCCCACCTCTGGTGTATCCAGGGGTTCGTGTTTGCTCAACTATCTATTTTGTATTGCTTGTAAGAGTTATGAGATTGATCACTGTTCGTTATCTTCACCTTGCATACTTCTAGTTCATGTACCTTCTATTTTTTCATCCCTAAGAGAATGGTTTGTTCACGCCGGATGTTAACAACTGTAACACAGGCTCTGTAATTTTAATTCTTTTTTTTTTCGAGAGATCCATGATCCTCATTATTGAATGCTGAAAGGGTGGCGAAGGTGTAGTCTCTACCCGCTGTTTTTCTTTGTCCAGTATTCAACGCGGATACATCAGAAGTGGGATTAGGTGCCTAGCATGAATAGGCATCACCTTTTGACCGGTCACATCCGCCGTGAGCCCTATATCCTGATCAGTTAAACAGAGCTCTCCACAGTCAAAATTAGTGTGCCAAGAACGCCTTAACAATCGGCTGAATAAGAAAAATGTTACTTTCTGCAACAAAATTCCAACGCAACGGTGTCCTACGAAATTAACAAAATTTAAAATACATATATTGATAGGTTTGTTTTGAAGAAGAAACCAATGGATTAAATGGAAAAAGGAACATTTTGTACTGTCTTTGAAGTTATTGCACAGTCCCTAATTTAATATTTGTTTATTTGTTTCCGGTTACCAAAATATCATTACCAAAGCTTAGAAATATCATGTAACATAAGCAGGTGGATTGTAAAATCACTACGCTGACATTTTCAATTTCTAAATTACTTATTCTCTGCCTCATAGTTGTCATTCTACACATACACACATATATACATATCAAAAGCATTCGACTCAATAGTGAAATGAACATTACATCCCTTCAAAGTATTCTCCGCAATTTGAAATACATAATTTCAATCTCTGAATCCATTTCTGAAATGCGTCAAGGTACGCTGATTTAGGTAGACCTCTGAGTCACTGACTAATGGCTGAGTCCAGAGATTTTCGAGACTTGTTACGACGACTAAATAAGAACTTTTGTAAGTTTTGGAAAAAGGGAAAAGTCGCAAGGAGTCAGATCTGGGGAATATGGTGGGTTTGGCAAGACGGTAACCTTATCCGACTTCTAATGGACAGTTCTGTTTCTCTACTCTCATTAGATTATAGCTATTTAACATTTCTTCCTTGTTAGTACAAGAGCTGAACCATTACGGACCCTGTCTCTAACGCAAGGACCTTGTAAACGCACCTCGTTTCATATCGTGTCAGCATGCTCGTTTTCGTGTCCATTAAAACAAATATCGAGAATATCCCAGAAAATACTTGGGATTGTGGAAT
The DNA here is from genome assembly GCF_947568905.1 of Ostrea edulis. Classification (NCBI taxonomy): domain Eukaryota; kingdom Metazoa; phylum Mollusca; class Bivalvia; order Ostreida; family Ostreidae; genus Ostrea; species Ostrea edulis. Next base: position 19,147,874 of record NC_079173.1, on the reverse strand, counting down.
CATTTGTATAGTGATAAATATTCAGCATTGAAAATTATAGGATATAACGATTGTTAAGCCGTTCTTGGCACACTGATTTTGACTGCGGATAACTCCGTTTACCTGATCAGGATATGGGGCTCACGGTGGGTGTGACCGGTCAACAGGGGATGCTTACTCCTCCTAGGCACCTGATCCCACCTCTGGTGTGTCCAGGGGTCCGTGTTTGCCCAACTATCTATTTTGTATTGCTTGTAGGAGTTATGAGATTGATCACTGTTCGTTATCTTCACCTTGCATAAAGGAATCAGCCCAGTATCCTCCTCAGATTAGTTACAATGTGTGTTTGTTAATCCTAAGTTACAACATAGAGTAAAAATTGCGAAATCAACACAGAAAAGACTAAGGGTTAAATTATGCGCATTTAAATTGAAAGAAAAAGTAACCAGACACCTACATAAAGATGTCTCTAGACTTAAAGCGACATGGATATAGTCCGTAGTTAATGCTCACATAAATATCATTACGTAGTCTCTAAACACACACTGTGCTTTCAGGAGTTCATTTTCAGGAAAAAAATATTCGTCCAGGTTTTACAACAGTAACAAAATAAATTGGATGTTTCATTTTAATTTAGGTAACACTACACCATACAGGGAGTTTTAAAAATATCAGTTCATATCATGACAGCATCCGGGTGTTTTAGTTGACATTTAGAATAAAGTAGCATGTATGAATAGACATATACATCGATAGATGTATTTATAGTCATTGCTATACCTAAGAACACTTACACTTAATGCGATATATATATATATATATATATATATATATATAAATATAAATAAAGCACAAACAAACAATTATAACACCCAACCTTACGTTTACCCCTAGGATCTAAACGATGCATGTGATAATCAATTGATCATATATAAAGCACTAAATAATCACAACTAGGTACTGGAAATTTTCAAGCTGGGGTGAAAATTTTCAGTACCTAGTTGTGATTATTTAGTGCTTTATATATATATATATATATATATATATATATATATATATATATATACACATATGTATATATATAAATATATATATATATATATATATATATATATATATATATATATCAGTATTATTTCTTGTTCAGGAATAAAGGTAATTTTCCCTTATTTTATATGCTATGAAGTAACGTAAGACACTCTGTCTAATATAAACTGTATTTCAACTTTTTTGAAAAATCTCAGAAAGTATAATATTGAATATCAAATTGTATGTTGTTCTAAATTGTAACGGACGGAAGTGGAGTTTCGAATATTAAACTTACGATATGTCAACAAAGCGTAATTAGCTAAATTGGTCGATAGGATTAACATGGAAAACCAGGATATATATACTTATACTGTAGTGTATCAAGGTACACGAACTTTATTCATCTGTTCACGACGGACGTTGTATTCCGAATGTTTAATACCAATTGAAGCTTCATTAAAATTCTGTTGACAGGAATTTGATAAAGGCAACTATAATAAAATTAAAATCGATGGCTAATATTCAGAGATATATGGCGTGCACACAAATTTAAGGTTACCTCATTTCTATAAAGATCAGTTTCTTCAATCAAAGCGTAGAAACACGCTCATTTATATTGATCAAATCCTCCAATTCAATTTGAATCGTACCTTCGAACAGTCAGCACTCTCATTTAAAGTCAGCATTTTGCAAAATTGATGGTCTTAAAACGTTCTGATTTATCGATATAACCTACTATTAGCAAAAGTACTTTTTCCCATGTGTCATACCAATTGCGGCCGTTTTTTACACACTGATGTTGACCACAAAATACTCCGTTTACCTGATCAAGACATAGGGATTGCGGCGGATGTGAACAGCCGATAGAAGTTATGAAATTGATCTCTGTTTATTATTTTCACTTTTTCATTGAAATGTCATCTGTTTTTTATTGAAAATCTAAAATTGTGGTATATCCCCGAGGCTTTTCTCAGTTTTTATTTCATTATATATATTTACTGTACAGTATGCAGGCTGTTTTCGATCAGTGTTATTTTTGCCTTTCTGCATTTGCTGATTGGGTCGCCCCTTTCAAATTCGCTTAGACACAGTTGCCAGAGTTGTGTCAAAAGGGAAATTTGTCCACTGACAACAAGGTCAAACGGGGAAAAATAAAACGAGAGCAAAACATTTTCTGTGTGTAGTTCTTAAGCATCGTTTTGACAAACAGAATCATGTGGTAAATACATGCTATGTGTCCTTTAAGTTTCCGTGTTATGGTGTTGGCTTCATCGGTCTTTTTCCATTTTGTTTTCATTTTCCAGGTTGTTAATCTGATGTTTTCGTGTTGACATGGTGTGTGATAAACTGTCAGTAAACTTAATTGTGATGGAGTCATCTTTCACCTTTATTGATAATGCTTGTCATGATGATAACCACGATTTTCCGCTAACATACGAAAAATCGTAAAGGCGTTTATCGACTTCCCTCTTCCTGAAACACACATCATCATCCAAATATCCGTCAACATAAATATATATTAGATATAATATTAAAACATTAAGTCATTTGACATAGAAATATACGGCTTCCTTTTTTCGTAACATAAATAATACACTTTCGTAAAATAAAAGTATATCTTTTCCTAGTTTTTGTTTGATATGTTTAGAATAGACATTATATCCTCACCTAGTGTTTGTTAAGGGTGTTTACGATAGAAAGAAGATAAACCTAATCACATGGGTGTATACGGTGTGCAATTTTTACAATCATCTTAAACTGACATTGAATATCTCACAAAACTCTTTAAAACATCATCATGGTCATGACGTCGTTCTATCAAAACTAACACCATCGTTAAAAATGTGTAATCATTGAAGAGCTTAACATACACGGTTTTGAATGCTTTATAGCAAGCAGGATTTCGAAAAAGATCAGTCATGGTTATGGAATATGCCTTTTCTACGTATGTGTTTTTGGGTACTGTAGACATGAACAAAAAAGGTAATATCACTCAAAATATGTCACATTCTAGAGTCGGCTAACATCAAGTTCAAAATGACAAAAGAAATTTTCAACAGAATACCCTGGGGAAAATCAGGTAATCCAATTGTACATCAAAGTCTGATTTCCCCCAAAGAAGACAAAATAACGAAAATAATACTACGTTTTACGATGACAAATAAAAATGCAAAACAAAACCAGAGCAAAACGACGGCGAACAAATAAGGCCAAATATACCGTTATAAGATCACAAATAAACACAAATTATTGACAATCATCTCTTTATCATGACACAGTATTACAAAAGTGTAAAATCAACATCTAAACACATTACATAGCACCATTAACCACAGCAATTCATTGCAAAATTAAGGATTATCTCCCTCATGCATAGCTCTTATCCTTGGACGAATTTGGCTCCACTTTTTTGGCACGCTGTTTTTGGCTATATTTAGCTCTAAATCTTCATAGTTATTTCGGATTTCAAACATTTCGGTTGAGCATCACTGAAGAGACATTATTTGTCGAAATGCGCATCTGGTGCATCAAAATTGGTACCGTATAAGTTTTACATTATGACCCCTGGGTCGAGGCCTCTGCTGGTGGAATGTTAGTCCCCGAGGGTCTCTACAGCCCAGTAGCTAAGTACTTCGTTACTAGCTTGAAAATACGGATGTATATTTAATTACTGTTACAGAATTTAGAAATTCATTTCAAAATTAAGGAGTATCTCCCTCATGCATAGCTCTTATCCTTGGACGAATTTGGCTCCACTTTTTTGGCACGCTGTTTTTAGCTATATTTAGCTCTAAATCTTCATAGTTATTTCGGATTTCAAAGATTTCGGTTGAGCATCACTGAAGAGACATTATTTGTCGAAATGCGCATCTGGTGCATCAAAATTGGTACCGTATAAGTTTTACATTATGACCCCTGGGTCGAGGCCTCTGCTGGTGGAATGTTAGTCCCCGAGGGTCTCTACAGCCCAGTAGCTAAGTACTTCGTTACTAGCTTGAAAATACGGATGTATATTTAATTGCTGTTACAGAATTTAGAAATTCATTTCAAAATTAAGGAGTATCTCCCTCGTGCATAGCTCTTATCCTTGGACGAATTTGGCTCCACTTTTTGGCACGCTGTTTTTGGCTATATTTAGCTCTAAATCTTAGTTATTTCGGATTTCAAAGATTTCGGTTGAGCATCGCTGAAGAGACATTATTTGTCGAAATGCGCATCTGGTGCATCAAAATTGGTACCGTATAAGTTTTACATTATATAGAAAGTTGCACAGCAACGGGATATTCTTCAATATTGAGGACAGAAAGTTGGGGTGGTGGGTGTTTTAACATATTGATTTTTTTATCCACTCTACAAATTGTGTTACATTGTAATTAAATTTCATGTATATGGAAAGGCTAACGCATGCAAAACACAAGCTATCGCAAGTCTTGCCAAGCCAGTGATTGGCTACAAAAACGTGAGGCACCTAACAGGAAAAAGTTCTGTGTGGTCCCAAATAGGATAAATCACACCTATATACTCTATAAGCATACATGTTATAATGTTCCATAATATTGATCCTTTGTTATATCACTACCGTGCACTTAGTCAGAGAAAGCAGAAAAACCTGTAATTTCAACAGATAGTGAGTTTATAGTTTTCACATTACATCATTCAGCGACAGAATCAGAGAACGGAGAGCAGCAACATACTGTGATATTACAAATCTGAAATTGAGTTTTCACAGTATATGTAGGTAATAAAGTTGTGCACAATGGCTGCCGTGAATAAAACCGTCAATCTGTGATGTGATGAATCCTAAATGACTTGTTGTTTAAATAACCAGTGAGTGACACATGGTATGTTTGATGATTTCATTTCATCTATTAATTCCATAAAAATCATACTGCATTAACTAAACAGATATTCATCGTCTGCAGTAGTATTTTGTGGGGACCTGCAGACATGTTGACGAAAATTTCCTAAATTCTGTCGCAAGATAGAACTTAGGAAAAAGTTAGGAACATCCCAAGGTCAACTTAGGACACGTCTTAGGATGTTTCTCGATATCTTGGGAACATTTTAAGTTAGGACGTCCTCACTATTCATGGCCATTGCTAATCATTTATATTTTCTTATATATGCATATATTTGTGACATATTTCCGAATAAACAATTAAAATCTAGACACATACAGGTAGAGAAAAGACAAATAATATTCATTTATATAAATTTAGAGATACTGCATATGCAATATAATTATGTTAAAAACTAGAAAAGTGTAAGACCATTACTATATTTCAATAATGTAAGAAAATATATGAGAAAGAAACGGATATTATATGCGTTTGGCATGTACTAGTATGTTTTTTTTTTACAACTTTGATTATAAAAATAAGAAAGATAAACGGATATCGTGATACTCGAACCAATAGAAGTGTGTTTCATATACTAGTATATCTATTTCCTTACTTTGAATAAGCATTCTAAAAATATACAGAGATCTTGATACTAGAACACACGTATATGTTTCATATACTATTGTGTTGTTCTTTTTTAAATGAATTCAGTTCGAAACCACTGAGCCACACATTGCCTTTATAGAAATATTTAAAAATGGAACCAATATACCTTGACAAGCTGAAAGAATTATTTTAGCACACTAAAACTGATGTCTCCCTTTCCATTTTCCGAAAAATAAAACATGTTCCAATTGTTTTTATTATTTGACCTTGACATAAAAAGCCAAGGTCAAAAGTCATCAAAAATGTCCAAAAACATTGTATAATCTTACCTTTACATAAAAGGTCAGTGAAAGGTCGTCAAAAATAGCACGCAACACACTGTCATATAATGGTATACCAACATATTAAACATCAAAGGCCTATGTCAAAAGACAAAAAATGTTATAGCCCGGACAAACTTTTACTGAGAAGCAGAAGACTAATACACACTAAACAATGTGTTCCCCTTCTGGAAAGAGGAGACATACTTAAATGTACTCTCGTCAATGTCATAGATAGAAATGATTGGACAATCGTTATTCAAACAAAGGTCATACCAGTTTGTATTTGATTAGTGAGTTGTGTGGATTAGTATGTTAATAAAGGTGAAGATAACGAACAGTGAACGGCAAGAAGAGGAACCCAAATTTCTCAACTGAATACATTTAAGCAATCTAATGGGTTGTCGTATCTCTAAATATACTTTCAAGATTTCTATGAGTTCTTCATATCAATATCAAGATTGTCGCCATATTTATACAAACATATTATGATGCCCTAAAGTTAGGATGAACGTATATCGAGGCCTATATTTAGGAGAGCTCCGAGAAACTGATTTAAGACCAGGACGTCTCCCACTACAGCTTCATCAGCATCACTTCAGATCTAGATTGATTTACATATAACAGCGTCGTACTCAGAGCTGACTATACTGGGTGGTTGTATTGGATACCCCAATCGACCATTCACTGTGGGACTGCAGAGTTCACACACTTCGGGACTCTATAATTGTAGAATTTTTAACGTTTACCTAATCAGGATATAGGGTCACGACGGGTGTGACCGATCGACAGGGGGTGCTTACTCCTCCTATGCACCTGATCCCACCTTTGGTGTGTTCAGGGGCCTGTGTTTGCCCAACTATATATTTTGTATTGCTTATAGAAGTTATGAAATTGATCACTGTTCGTTATCTTCACCTTCCATCAATCACCACGGGGGTTTGCGTAATTGAATATGATACTGAACATTTACCGCGGAACAATGCAGGGTTCATACCATTAAACACTAACTGTGGAATTCAGCAGGGTTTTCAGTGTAACCATTGGTATTTTGTCAACTTAGCTTTAAACGAACTTTAAACATAAATTATCATGATTTGTTATGTCGAAATACAACAGGAGTCTGGAAGGGTTAATATTTTTTTCCGGTTTCCTTTAATACATTATGACTTTAAAATACAAACGTCGCCAGATATAGATTGATCACTGTTCGTTATCTTCACCTTTCATAATAATTGCAGTATAATGTTGTGATGGCCATATAAAGCACGAGAAACTGCACTACAACACTGTACATGTACTACGTTTAACAAAGTACCATATATCTTACATCGGTTCTACAACCAGCAATCCCGTGGAATTCCGGGGTAAAATATGGCCTTAGCACCCCTTGCGTGTCGTAAGAGGTGACTAAATGGGACAGACCTTCGAATAAGACTGCAAAAGACGAGGCTTCATGTCACAGCAAGTGTTTCACGATAAAGATTAATCCCTGCTGAAAGGCCGTAAGCATCGAAAATAGGCTTAACTTTTACAGGCCTTCACCAGAAATAGTAACCTCACCATATGAGTGAAAGATTCGCAAGCAGGGCATGAAACAATACACAACAAACAACAAGACATTGTGATTAATCAAATCCCAAACTTCTATCATTTGTCAGATTTTAAGTTTGATAGTTCATGCTAACGTTTATGGCGACAAAAAATAACGTATATGTTTCAAAAAGTGTTAATTTTTAATAAAATTAACTTATAAAAACCTTAAAAGATGTCATTTCTATTCCTTTGATAAATAAATGAAATATAGAAGAGGAATATTTCATTCAATTGCTCTTGGCAAACTGATAGGAAATGATCTGTCAAAGATGAAATTATCTTTAACCTTTCAAAGTGGTTCAAAGTGGTTTTCACCACACACGTAAACAAATACGACAATAATTCATTGTAAGAGTAATGTACTAATTTTATGTATACAAAAGATACCCCTAATCGCCAGAACTTCAAAAAAGGATCATTGTTGCGAAATAACATTGTTCCATTTATCTGATCAAGATATAGGGATCATGGCAGATGTCACCGGTCAACAGGGAATGCTTACGCCTCCTACACACCTTATTCCCATTTGGTATGTCCAGGGTTTGTGCTGTTCTTTATATGATCACTATCAGTTATCCTCACTTGATCACAATCATGTGCGATGAATCAGTATGATTTCAATATCTTTTCGTCACTGTATCCTATAAAATGTTAGAAAGCCTCAGAAACATTGCCCTATTTAGAAGATACCTGCTTCCACCTCTGGTTCGTGTTTCCCTTCTCATAATTTCGCACTCTTTGTGGGATTTCAGATATTGGTCATTTGCCGTGATATTCACTTGTTCATATGCAGCCAATAATGAAAAAGGTGAACATATGGAACAATGATCTAATATCTCATAAAAAGAAGATCAAATTAAGAGTAGGATACAAACAGACCCCTGGACATACCAGAAGTAGGCTCAGGTGCCTAGGAGCCAAAATAATATCCTGTCGACCGTTTACACCTGCCGTGAGTTATATATCTTGCTCAGGAGAACGGAGTATGTATGGACAATTGAAAGTCTATAGTCTATAGTGTTTGTTTTCACAGTAGTAGATATGTAGATTGAATTTTGGAAGAATGAATGCATTAACTTAAGCACCCTTGGCAACTCCGACCGACAGTTACAAAAATGACTTAGTCGCACAAATTAACTTATCTGTTTGCCCTCCACTGCATTTTATAGTCTTTATAGAATTTATTACTTTGGTCGCTGTTCATAGACAGTTAAAAAAAACCAGAGACTGGATTCCACTGTTCATAGAAAGGTTCAAAATAACAGACTGGGTTTCACTGGGTTTC